>NC_056742.1:545908968-546073968 GCF_019279795.1 Protopterus annectens | reverse complement strand
GTGGGAGAAAACAATCAGTCAGCAATACTACCACCAATGCAGCATCATCGAACAAAGGTATATATGCTTTGATGTGTACTCATGACACATGCCAGCAGACAGCACCTTACAAGGCATAACACTACTGCACTACAAATTGTCATTAAATGTACTACAGTCACCCTGTGCATCAGATACATATTTGTATGTCCCTGTGTCAATGGTATGGATGACAGGGATGTGTCACAGGTATCATCACATGCACAGGGTGGTATGTGGAGTTGCCAAAGGAGTAGGCTATGCCACACAGTTTACATTGTGTGTGTGTCTGGATGGATATTGGTCAGCTGGGCCATGGAGAGGAGCTGAGTGTGTCTGTTGGTGACCTGCATGTGACAGTGATGTGTGAGTGTGTGCACGTACACAGTCAAGACATGCGCTAGCCCTACACCAGGGTACATTGGACAGCTGTGGACCATACATGGCAAAATGTACAGTTCACCATTTCTGGCCATGAACATGGGAACTGGCTCTGCCAGGAGTGGGACAGGCACCACCATGCCCAGGGTCAGATGCAGTACTACTTGCTAATGGTGACTGGTGTCTGCTGGGTCCATGTCCTTCACAGGACCATGTGCCCACGGCCTGCCATGTCATGGTGTGGACCACACCCTCCCTTTTGTAGTGATGGTGGTACTGCCACTATGGGAGCATGACTGTGCATGGCCATGTGGACTCTCACCTGATGTTGATGCTGACCTACTTCCATGTGTCTGATGCCCTACTTCCACCACATGTTCCAGCACAGACAATGTGCAGTTAAGGACTGACAATGTATCACCCCACTGTCTGTCTACTACATCATTGAACTGATGCATGGCATCACTCATGTTGCGGATGGAGTCATGGATGACAGACAGTGATGCATCCATGATCCTGAGCATCCATCTGGTGTTGCATTCAGAATGTGCCTGTGCCTCCATTATGGACCTAAACATGCACTGAGTGACTTGTGATGTGACACCTGTGACAGGTGGTGGATGGGCAGCTGTCCTCCTTTGAGCACCCCTGTCAATCTGCCTGTGTAGGACCTCGCCAGCTCTCTGGCTATGATTAGTGTCTACAGTCACTGATGCCACAGTCACCACACTCTCCTGTTCAATTCCACAACCCTCTGACTGTCCAAGGTCTGTTGCTGCAGGGGACTGGGTATGTGTGGACATACTGACTGTGTACAGGGACATTGGGGGATGAAATGGGATGTCAACTCATGGGACAGATTCAGCCCCCAACAACCCCACCTGTGCCTCATTATGGCCACTATCATCATCAGAGTCCAATGAGACACTGACATCAGGTTGTGTGGGGTACAGACTCCAACCCTCATGGTCACTTGTGAGGAGGAAGACAACATGACTACATTGATACATGCACTATTATGTCTGTTGATCCACACACACACACACACACACACACACACACACACACACACACACACACACACACACACACACACACTCACACACACACACACACACACACACACACCCACACACCCACATACACACACACACACACACACATACAGGTGAGGTGCCACAACATCATTATACATATCACACCTTATTACTGATCCCATGTACAACACACAAGGAAACCACAACAGACACAGCCAAGGCACAACATGCAGTGCAGCTATGTCCAGTTAATGTTGCCAGTACTATACATCTGTTAGATAAGTGGTATGTCAGTTTATGTATGGACCTTCACCTAAAACACAGTGCACCCATCTCCACCATACTATTGCCCCCTGTATAGTACACTGCATACACCTTCACAAAAATTTGTGCAAATATCTTACAGCTTCTGCAAATCTGCTACTGTGATTACCAATTGAATGCACTGCAGTGAACCCCTCCACAGTTGAACATACAAATATTGTACTATAGATAAGCTTAACAGTTGTGTCCATGGCAAACTGGCAGCCTTTAACATTCCTAGCGTATAGATGAGCCATAACAAAACAGTTTCACACTCACTGACTACAGGATGTTGGATATTGGCCACACCAGATGTACCTATGAAATTGTGGGGGATAGGTATTTTTAGCAAACACAAATGTGGCATTGGTACAGGATAATATGTGCATATATCAACATGTACAGTACAAACTGTGATGCTATCCACATTGTTGGCGTTTTGAGTATGTGCACACATGTGCATTACAAACCCCTCCCCCAAATGCAGATTGACCTGATATCCATGTATAGGTATGCAGAGGCTGCTACTATGACTGCTATAGTATTAAATTGATGACCACAGGAAGCTTACCTGGATGCTCCTCTGCTGTGGAAGCTGTGCCACCCACCTCTGATGGATGCTTATGAGTTGGTGGCTAAACCCAGGTTTGATAGTTACTCCTTTGTGGCCAAGAGTGGTTGTTGTGTTGTAGGCCATCAACTGGTGCCAGCAAAGTCCCTAGCCACAACTGCAACCCTTTGCCATTCAGCAGTTATCATGTCTGTAGACCAGTGTTGGACCTGCTCATAGCTTCTTTCCTGTAGCCTGACGTGAATTACAGATGCAACAAGGTCTGCCCAGAGTGCAGCACGTTGTCCCTGATTCTGGTAACTCCTTGATAGCAGGATGTTGTGATGCAGTCTAAGGCCATCAACTACAACTTCATTCTCAGCTGCAGAAAAAGGTGGTTTCCTCTGTCTGTACATTACTCCTGAAAGGTAAGAAGAGGGGAACATGTCACAGGACTACATATATTGCTCTCCATTATGTACACACCCTGCACATCCACATTTGCCAGCACTATCCTCCGCTAACTACCACATCATATCCTGCCATTTATCAACACAATGTGTATGTGGCTATCAGCAACATAGTGATAATACATCATGCATTTTCCTCCTCATCCTGATTTTCCTGCTACTTTCTGCACGTTTTCTAAGGTGTTCAACTGCATCTTTTCTGTTGCATCTATTACCGCTTGTTTATAGCCTGTCTACATTGTATCTGGTAGTGTAAGCCTCCTATGTTTGTTTTAAGCACCTTGGCTGTAGCCCACCCCTTCGATCTCTCTGACCTTCCTCCCTCAGATTCTGACAAATATGGCTGGACAATGTCCTACAGTTTCCCCTGCCAGTCTGGTTGATATGGACATCCTGACACAGTGTAGCAACTGCCTCATGTACACAGACACCCATCTACAAACACCACCAAAGAACACAATTTGTGAGAGATGCAATGACATTAGGAACCTACAGTCCATGCTCTCTCCCTCTCAAGCCAGCATATCTGGCACCAAAAAGGCTGTCAACACAATCAGTACACCTCACACACCACCCACACCTACCCCTCATGCCCACATTTGCAGAGGTCCTCAACATAAACATCCCCAAACAAAAGAGACCTCTGAGGTAAAAACACATGCAAACTCCACAGCCCTCCACACCACACACCATGCATAGCCACACACCTGTGTCCCACAGCCACTAAGGCATCACCATAAATCAAACATATTAATCATAGGAGACTCCATTGTGAGACACACAGATGTGCCTCTCACCAGGCTGTATATGGAGAGGGTCATGGTTACTTGTCTGTCAGGTGCCAGAATCTGCCATATCACATACACACTGCTGTCTCTCAACAACAGGTACTGTTATCAGCCTGTCATAGTCCATTGGCATGCCAGACCTGAGACACACCTCCGTGGACTAAATGAAGTAAGACATGACTGAGCCTGTTGATTATGTGTCCCAGGTAGGTATGTCTCTAGCCTTAAGCAGCATTCTGCCATCATCCAGAAAGATGCCGCAATACAATCAGGAAATGACTGACCTTAATAATTGGCTTAGTTTCTGGTGCTATTCCAGGGGGATCCAGTACCTGATAGCCTGGGATGATATGATCAACAGACCATGATGCTTTGCCAGAGATGGCCTCCATCTGTCTCACCTGGCCTTCAGGCTTCTGGCCATGGTTCTTGCTACCCCATAGTGCCTTTATTAGGAAAATTGGTGATGTTACCACTACCAACATGAAACTGTCAACAAGTCAGAAACTAAAGGCCATGCTGCTAAATGCTAGGAGTCCAGATATGAAGCTGCACTCATTACAAGCAGTCTTAACCCTGGAAATGCTGACATTTGTGCAGTCACAGACACATGGTTCAAAGCCCTATAAGCCTGACTAGCTTGGTCTGCAAGGCTATGGAGCGCATCATCATGGAACTCATTAACAGAGACATTGGGAACCTCCAAACACTAGACCCTACCCAGTTCGGCTTTGTTAAGGGCAGATCATGCCTCCTAAACCTGGTGGACTTCTTTGAGACAGTTACCAAGGCTATAGACAAGGGAAAGGTGGTACACACAGCCTACCTAGACCTCGCAAAGGCCTTCAACACCATTTTCCATTCGGGTATTATAGACAAGCGTACCAGCCTGAACATAAACCCCTATGTTACAAGAAGGGTTGCCAACTGGCTCATGGACAGAACCCACATGGTGAGAGTTGCAGGAGCTAGGTCTGACTCTAAACCGGTTACAAGTCGCATTCCCGGGGCTCAATCCTAGGACCCCTCCTATTCGGCATATACTTCTCAGAGGTACAGGCAAGTACAAGAGGACTATGGCTGATGAAGTTCACAGATGGCTGCAAACTAAGGGCTATAATTCACTCTCCAGCTGACACAGACATCCTCAAAAAGGGTCTCACTGAGACAGATACCTGTTGTCAAAACCATAGTCTCAAGCTAAATGCCAAAAAGTACATAGTCATCCCCTTTGGAAAAAACAAAGTACCCACAAACTACCACATAGGTGGTAGTCCCCTAAATACGGAAGACATAATAAGGGATCTGGGGACCCAAATAGATAGTAATCTCTCCTTTGATAATCATATTGCCAAAGTGTTTAGAAAATCCTTCTATGTGGCCCACCTAATCATAAAAGGGTTCGCATCCAGATCAAAAGAGGTCATTGTGCCCCTCTACTCATCTCTCATCAGACCCATCATATAGTACAATGCCCTATTTGGGATGTACCTTACAAGACATCTGCAACAGTTGAAAAGACCACACAAGTACCTCACCAAGAGGATCACTGGACTCTCAAACAGATGCCCTATGCAGCTCGACTGAAGAAACTCCAGCTGTACTCAGTTGCATACCGCCTAATCAGAGGTGATCTCTGGCTGACATATAAGGCCATGTCCAACCCAGAATTGATGGACATGTTCCACCTAAAGAAAACCTTATCCTCTCAAGCCACATGCTGTAGGGATCTAAACTTCACCACAACAATAAATAGGATGTGCTGGAGCGATAGATTCCTGTGTCAGAGACTTCCCATGCTTTGGAACAAGATTCCAATCTACATTAGGCAGAGCTCCTCTCTAACACTCTTCAAGAGAAACCTTGATGAGTGGATGGGAAACAGAAAGTTTACCCCGGGAATCACTTCAGTGGCTCTGCTGGACAGAGGCACAGGGAACTAATCTAAGGGGCAGCAAAAGCCAACACATTCTGGCTAGGCTTATAAATGCCTTCGGGCAGATAGCCTAGTATCTACCTATGAACCTACGAACCTATAAAGCTGCGGACAGCACCCCAGCCTTACATGGTCACCCATCCTATCATACAGTCAGACCCCAAGGTGTGGGCAGAAAAGCCAAGGAATGTGGGTTTTACTATACATGAAAGGTATACACACCTCCAGGCTGGTGAAACAGTAATACACACAGTAGACACTCCAGGGGCAGTTAACCTTGCCAAGACACCTATTCAAATCATCTACTGGCCCCCACATGTGACCAGGAAGCCCATTCTGCCTATATGGACCTGTTCAACACTATCAGGATTCGACTCTGTACTCTGATCCTGGGTGACTTTAACTACCCAAACAGATTGGAAGAACTACTCATGCTGCCACACAGATGCCCAGAGATGCATGGAATCTGGCAATGCACACACCTTGGAACAGCTAGTTTCTACTCCCACATGAGGTGAGGATTTCTTGGAGTTGATATTAAACAACATGGGTAACCACTGCAGCATCCCTACTGTATCATCCTCCATGGTAAAACCAACCATAAAGTGGTCACGTCTGCAGTCATCATGTCCCAAAATACTCATCTAGCTAGGGTCAGACATACAAACATTTCCAAAGCTGATTGCAACCTCCTGAGGGATGGAATAAACAGCTTCCCAGCCCCCTCCCCCTCTGTAGGAACTGACACCAATATCCACAAATACACCAAAGCACTATATATGCATTTGTATAGATACAAGGAGTCAGGTATACTCAACAAGACTACATCCTCTGCAAGGATAAGTAAATGTGCCTGGTGGACATCTGCAATAAACAGACACAGGAGTGAAATATTGCTATCCAAGACCAAGAAGGAGCAGGTGCCCAATTTGAAGAAACGTGTCCTTAGCCTGAACAAGCAAATAAGCGCAGTTGTGAAACCTGCAAAGCAAACTCTAAGCCCACATTTGCAACATCCACTACAGACAGTCATATCTCCTTCTTCACATATGTCTGCAACCTCAAAGGAAGCACCCAGTTCTACTCAGACGTGGCGGTCAAGAACACCAGATATACAGGTACTGCAGATATACCAAACTTGATGCCTGACAGAGTCAGTGAAAGCTTCACTCCCTGTCCCCCATCATTACATCAGGACATCCCCGTTACCTGCCCCCTTCCCCTTATATGTAGGAAACAGGTGATCACTGCCATCTCAAAGCCATGGAATACAGCCTTCATGGGACTCCATCACATCACAGGATGCATCCTACATGACCTCAAGCATGAACCTGCAGCACCATTAGCCACTGTATTCAACCAAAGCCTGAATATCACCTTTGTCCCAGCCAAGTGGATGACAGCCACCATCATCCCTTTACACTAAAGTGGAGCGTCCACCATCATGGCACATTATAGAACCATCAGCTTAACTAGCCTGAGCTGCAAGGCCATGGAACAGATTATCATAAACCTCATTAACAAAGACATTGGTGCCTCCACACACTCGATCACACAAAGTTTGGCTTTGTCAATGGGGGATCATGTCTGTTACATTTGGTTGACTTCTTTGACACAATCACTAAAGCCATGGATGAGGGGGACACAGTGCACACTGCCTACCTTGCCCTGGCCAAAGACTTTCACAGTATTCCCCACTTGGCTATAATAGATATATGCTCTCAACTAGGCAACAATCCATATGCTACCAGATGTGTAGCACACTGGCGCACTGACAGCACCCACCTAGTCAATATAGGGGAAGCCACCTCAAGCAGTACACTCATAACTAGCGTGAGACCCAGTATTCTGTCTTGGGGCCTCTGTTATGTATGATTTACTCTTCTGAGGTGTACGGTACAACCAGTGGGCTATGGCTGACCACATTTGCAGAACACTGGATGCTGGGTACTGTCACCAAATCCCATAGTGATGTGGACATCCACCAAGAGGGTCTCACGCAGACACATGAGTGGTGCCAGACACATGGCCTCAGGCTACATACCATGAAATGCAGCATCATCCCCTTTGGGGAGAGTGACATCCCCACAAATTATCATATTACTAACAATGTCCTAAGCATGCAATCAGTCATGAGGGATATGGGCACAAAGGTTGATGGCACCATGACATTTGACTACACTACTCCTTATTCTCTCTATCTCCATCTCTTACCACTCCAATCTCTCTGACCCATTCCTATGTTCACCAACTTTTCACTCATACAACATATATCCAACTACTTCATCTTTTACTATCTCCCCTAATCTCTTTACTACCTCTACTTCAAGTCTGTATAAACTATCCATAATACAGGTTTTTAAACTTTCCCTCAAAACTAAGTCAAAACTATACAAACTCCATCTAGCATCTACCACACACTCTCTCCTCACTAAAAACCTACTTTGTTCTGGAGATATCCATCCTAACCCTGGACCCTCTTCTTCTCTCCCCACCTTCACTCTCCCCAAAACTACCTCTACACTACCCTTACCTTACTCCTCTAACAGTCACCATCCACAGTCACAACAATCATCTCCATCCAAATACTTAACTATTTACTCATTGAATATTCAGAGCCTAGCAAATAAAGTCACTGAGCTGCACTCATGGATAGCTCTCAATACCCCTCACATCCTCTACCTATCTGAAACTTGGCTCAAGCCACAAATCTCAAATAGTGAAATACTCCCACCAGGTTAAAATATCTTCCGATGTGATAGACCTGTAATAAAAGGGGGTGGCATGGCCATCCTCTACTCAAACAACCTTAACCTCTCACCTTACTCTTCCCCAATTCCTGATTTCCTCCCAGCTGAGATCATCATCCTTAATTGCCATCTGAATCCCCACAAAAAATTTACAATTGCCTCTATCTACCTTCCTCCTGGTAACAATCTGCCCATTCATGAAAACATCCTATCCTGGTTCTCCCACAACATACCATATGAGACACTTATCCCTGGTGATGTCGACATTGATTGGTCCAAACTCACAAATGACTCCCTCCAACTCAGTATCCACCTACATGGCTTCCACCAACTTATAACATTTCCCACTCGCTTCCATAAAAATTCCACCTTCAGCTCCATCATAGACTGGATCCTTACCAATTCCCCCCACCAATACCACAATCCCACCACCTTACCTGAATCCCTCAGTGATCATCTCCCTACCACCATCATAAGACACTATATTCCTAAACCCCACCTTATCAAAGACTGTCAAAAACTATCGACTTTCAATTCATCCCAATTTAACTTCATTCTCCACTACATAGATTGGTCCATCCTAAAACACCTCCCCCTAAACTATGCTGTAAGCACTTTCAATAGCATCTTCATGAGTACTCTAAACTCCTTAGCTCCCTCTAGGATGATCAGAGTAAAATCAAATCATGCTCCCTGGCTCTCCAAGGAGACTAGGACCCTTATGAAACAAAGAGATAGTGCTTGGAAAACCTGGACTACAACTAAACAACCACTTCTTCTTCAAAAATACAGGCAACTGAGGAACCTTGCAAAAAAGGTACAACTAATGACAAAAAGTTATACTATAGCTCTGCTCAGCTTAACAACAAATCCAATCCTCGAAACTTTTTTGGTCAGCTCTCAACAACATCCTCTATCCTAGAAAGCCTTCTAATCCCTCCCCATACCCTAACTCTTCCTCTCAGGAAACAGCTACCCTCCTGAATAAACACTTTATCTCTTCCATCCAAAATCTGGTAACCTCTAAGCCAAACTCTACTTTGACACCCACCCCTCCAAGTCCCACTAACACAACGTTGTTTTCATTTGAGCCAATTCCCATTATTTACATCAAATCTCTACTACACAAGCTAAAACCTTGCTCTCCTTCCACTGACAACCTATGTCCTACATTCCTCAAACTTGCTGCTGACTCAATTGCCTATCCTATATCTATATTAATTAATCGATCTATTCTGGAATCAACTGTCCCAACCCTTTGGAAATCTTTCTTTACTATCCCTCTTCATAAAGGTGGAAACTCCACTGACCCCTCAAACTACCAACCCATTGCCATTCTGTACCCCCTCTCCAAGATATTAAAAAAATGTATTCACTCGCAGCTTCTCAGTTACCTCCTCACACACCACTTACTTACCCCTACCCAACATGGAATTCGTCCTCATCACAGCACCACCACTGCCCTCCTCTCCTTCCCTCATATCATTGCAGAGGCCCTAGACAACAATAAACTTATTTCCTGTCTCTTCCTAGATCTCTCCAAAGCCTTCGATACTGTCTCTCATCCTCTACTACTATCCAAACCCGCAAATCTCCACCTATCCTCCTTGCACTTGCTTGGTTTAATAGTTACCTATCTGGTGTGGAACAATCTGTCAAATGGCGCTCATCCTCCTCACCTTTCCTTCCCATCTCCACTGGTGTTCCCCGAGGCTCCATCTTGGGACCCCTTTTGTTTAACATCTTCACCAATGATCTTTACACCTCATGCAAAAAAATCCTCCCTTATTCAGTATGCCGACGAATCTACACTTATATCCATCTTAAATAACACTCCTGAACTACACTCTCTGACCCAACAAGCCCTACTATCCACTGAACAATGGCTTTCTCTCAACCTTCTGATCCTAAATCCCAAAAAGACAAAGCTCCTAATTTTCCTTCTCCATTCTCTTTCTCATCACAAAACCTCCTTTTTTATTACATCTTCTAACAATACAACTATCCAACCTGACACCCACACAAAACTCCTAGGGGTCATTATCGATGACGAACTAAAGTTCAACCTACACATACTCCAGTGTATAAAAAAAACAAACCAGAAACTAGGTCTGCTATATCAGAACAAAAAATTCCTAACCCCTGAATCTAGACTTACCCTGGGCCAGGCACACCTCCTCCACTCCCTCTTATACGCCGCCCCACTTCTTACCAATATCCAGGCCTCCACTCTAAACAAACTCCAACAGACTTACCATAAAATAGCCAGATTCATTACTAACACCCCATACAACTCACACCACTGCATTTCTTTAAACTCTCTTCAAGGGCTTGAACTTCCCCAATTTCTGCTATCTTATCAGTCTCATATGCTACACTCTATTCTTTATAAACCCTCCTTCTGTCCAAGTCTATCTTCCTTGGTCTCCATCTACATCCCATCCCGGACCCTCCGTACTTCTAACCAACAATTACTTGATGTCTACCACCTAAAAAGGCCAGTAGGCAAACTAGTCTACAAACACTCCCTTGTCCATGCTTGGAACAAACTTCCCCTTGACTTTCAATCTCCCACACCTCACACTTTAAAAATGAACTAAAAGCTTATTTTCTCAATTCCAGGACCTGCCCTTACCATGACCCCACTTAGTCTTCCTTCCCTTTATGTACCCTCAAAAGGTCCATACTTAGTACCTCATTACACCTCTCTCCAATGTGTCTACTATGCATTTGCATAATTTTATACAAACAAAAAAAAATTATTGTTGGCCTACTGAACTATATCAATGTAATGTTACTAAGCTTCTTTTTAATGCAACTTTAACTTTATGCATGTAACCCAACATATATGAATCTTTTTGCTATAACTGCTATTATATCAATATTGTTTAAAATTGTACTTGTTTAAAATGTACTACTGGAGCTTCTCTCCTCGGGTCTCCACTGAAAATGGGCCACAAGCCTAGTTGGACAAACCTGGTTAACAAATGTTAATAAATAATAAATAAATAAATATGTTACTTCCGTTGTAAGGAAAGCTTTCTACATTGTCCACCTCATAATACGTAAGGGTATCTCATCCAGGGACAAGGTGGTCATAACATCCCTGTATTCTTCCCTTATAAGACCCATTATTGAATACAATGCCCCTTTTGTCATGCACCTCGCAAAGCACATGCAGCAGCTGGGGAGACCACAGAGGTTTCTCACCAGGGAATACCAGGGTCTCAAACATCTACCATACACAGATAGGCTAAAAGCCCTATCCCGCTACCCAGTTTCATACAGACTCCTCAGAGATGACTTCTGTCTGGCATGCAAGGTGATCATGGACTCCACCTTGATGGGACTGCTGCATATCCGCAAGTCAAGCTCCACTCGAGTAACCTGCACATGTCCCCTCAACCTGGTCTGTGACATCAACAGGACTTGTTGGCAGGTCAAATGTGCGTCCCAGACACTCACCCAGCTGTGTAATGGACACCCTGTTCACATCAGGCAGAGTACCTCTTTGCCTCTTTTTACCCGAAACCTGGATAACTGGATGGTAAACAGGGTGTACACCTTTGGGATAACACCTGTGTCCCTGTTGGACTGGGACATCAGGTGTTGACTTGCATAAACATGCGCTAAACTCTGGGCGAGGCTTATGAGGGCATCAGGGCCAATGACCTGGTAACCTCCTATGATCCTAGGTATACTGATTATGGCCCTGAGTGCTGTGATGGACTGTGTTGTTAAGTCTCCACATCCATCACTGCCATCTACTGTGGTGTGTCCCCTATGGGCAATGTCCCAGTACCATGTCATACATCCACCATCTGACAAATAAGTAAGTTGTACTACAGGTGTATGGGACAGTCCAGCAAAATCTGTGTGACCCAATGACAGACAGCACTGAAAACATCCTGTAGGGTATCCTCCCTGTAGGTGTCCAACATCTTCAGTACACAGATGTTTGCATATTGTGTACATGTGCCTGATATATGTGGACCCTCTGCCAGACAAATGTGGATGTCTGGCAAACAGTTAGACAATACATAATAGTTGTTCCCAGACTGTGGGGAAATCTGGCTGTCACACTCCAGCCCCCTCAGAAAACAGTTATGGTACATTAATATCTAGTAATGTATTTATTCCCTTGTGTTGTATGCTCAGTATGTACACTCTGTTGCTGAGGCAGGGCTTGCGTCCCCCCACTACTATCGGCTATAACCTGCTGTCCTGCTGTAGGGAGTCAACAGGTATACTAGCCATAGCTGTCATGAAATGACATATGGGTGTGGAGTACACAGTGACCTAGCCAGAGTACATCAGAAACAGTCAGGGACATCTGAGCAATGTTTGAACTTGCCTGTGTGATATTCACAGACTGGGAGAAGCTGACTGCCAGTACATCATGTGATATGCCAGCTGTATCCACCAGTACTTACTGTCACTATTGTCTAAAACACAATCCAGTAGCATCCGCACATGAGCCAAACATTGCTGGAAGGACTTAGAGGGCTAGAGCTGTGATGTATGTCACTGCAGACAACGCCTAAAGAGAAGCCTGTAGGTGCTGGACAGCTATCTAACAGCAGCATGTCATTCCAAGATATGTACTACAGACCTACTGTTGTAGTCCCTATTTTCCATAACTGTATCCTCCCATCTGCGTCTCATTACATGGGGAGTTTAATACATACCTGGTGTAGTGTTGTACTCCTTTATGTGCAGAAATCCTGTAGTATAATGCTTAGAAAATCACAGACCTGTTTACCATAGACAGCAGCTTGCCTTTTGTAGGTAATGCTCTTGAACAGATGATTGCCTGTGCCCCAATCTGTGGCTCACACTTGCTAATTGCACCAAGAATAGCTGGGTTGCATTTTCATTAGCCAACAGCAAGGCACCACAGTGCTATACTTAAGCCCTTCATGTAGGCCTTGGCCCTTTTCCTGTCTGCGAGATAGACATTATCGAGGTGTGGGGACTACAGCATCACAGGGGTAGGTAAAATACTATCTACTGTCTGGATTTATGTGGCATGTCCACTGTTTTGCACGCTATGTTTGGCCATTGTGAACAGACTTTCTGATTATGTGGCAGTTTACTGTTTAAAAATGTGGGTTGAATTCAGTAAGGGGACAGACAGATGTGAGTGTCATACATCATTTGCATCAGAATATGCATGCTGTTGCTGCAGCAGCTGCTGGTCTACAAGCTGTGTATGTTTGTAGGGGAAGACTGTGACACATGCCCCCATCACTTGACCATTCCCCCCACCTCTTTATATATGAGTGTTGTGTAGATCCCCTGTTCTAGGTTGTTGGGAGGTATAGCAGGTCTGTAGCAGGTTATAGTAGGTCTGTAGCAGGTAGCTGAACATATTGCCGCATATGTTGCAGGCTGCAGCTGCTGCATTCTGCCCAGGAGTCATACTGGGGATTGTGAACACATTGGGGTACAGCAGGCTGTATATGTCAGTGAGGGAGCAGTGTCAGCTCTGTTGTCACAGCATAACCAGGGTGAGGATACCATAACAGTCCAGGTGAGGCATGCGCCTCAGGTGCATATGTTATGTAATAGTGCCATCCAGAGAGTGGTAGGTGACATTTAGGATGCCTATACATATTTGTGAAGTGTGTCCTAACCTACAGGCCTTTATGTGCTAATATGGGTGGCAATTACTGCAGTAGCAGCAACCAGTTCTGCTTAAAATTGCACATCTCAGTCATTTATTTGTTGTTTTGACAAGCATGTACTTAACATACAACAGATTGGAATGTAACGTTAGAATATAAATAAAAATGCTGGTTACTGCCACAGCACGCTTGCTTATAAACAGATAAATAAATAGGTAAATAACTCAGGCAAGCGTCGACAGAGTGAGAAATAACATCCAATGTGTAGAACATCCAAGCAATCCAGTCTTCTGAAACAGATAAATCAGTTTATTGCACAGATGAACCACGATAAGCGCTTTCACTAACTAGTAGCTTCTTCAGATCACAAACAGGAAGCACAATAGCCATGTGCTTTAAATATCTGCATGTTAATTAATCAACCAACTTTTAAAGCAGAAGCGCCATAAAACAAAACTTAAAAACTAAATATATAAACATAATATCATTGACATCTAAAGTAGACAATAGTGTACACATATTCTATTGAAAATTAAAAATTAAAAATTAAAATAACTTCATTCCATAAAGAATGTAAAAACATATTATGAGCAGCATACTATCAAGTATAAAGGTATATGCAGCCTAATACATAAATGCATGTGATAGTCATATTAAATAAAACCTTAATACATGCAAGTAATGATGCAAGGCAACTTATAAACTAAGCAAGGTAGATACCATCAGAAACATGATAGCTAACAATAAAAAATAGTCATATGCAGATCGAGAGAACTATTATCAAACAAAGTGATACTTGGATACTTAGATTGGAATGTAAGCCAGGACTGTGGGTGGCAAAATGTAAAGCATGCTGGGAATGTAACAGATTGAGCTACTGAGTCAATACTATAGCAGATGTATTTACAAGATATATGTGCATGCATAGTCCGTTACACAGGATTTTCATGAACATATGTATTTGGATGGGTATGATGTATGACACTAAATGGTTTGTCATGCTTTTCTAATCTCAATCTGTACTGATTTGCCAGTACTTCAGCATTCAGAATAGGCTTTGTGATAGTCGTGCCAAAAGTAGGAGGCACAACTGTGGACATTCTGCAAAAGTCTGTGCAGTTGTCAGCTCTACCTGATACCTTGGGCCTCACATCCATCCATCAACATTTATATGGCTGTGTACTGGTTTGATGTCTGCATGACAGTCCCAAGTACGCTGTCCTTTTTCTCATTATATGTACAAGTAGTGTGTCACTGGCAATCAGGATATGTTTATGGAAACACCTATTATACTTGAGAGCTGAGTGGCCCAGTGGGCTAATGCACTATGCTGTAGTTGGCAGGATCTTGGGGTTGAGACTTGGCTGGGGTGATTATTTTGCTGCTGTGCCTAACAGTGTCAGAAACACAGAAGGTGATTAAGGCAGTTTTAAATGGGTTTCCGCAGATATGCATGGTAGGCTGCTTAGCTTCGCTTAAACCAGTGTTAATTTTAAAAAAAGAAAAGAAAAAAGGGGTGATAGGAAAGTGGTGAAATGGGGCAAGCAGGGGGAAAAACATACTGAAAGGCAGGTAGGGATATGCAGGATGGGTTTAGGAAAGGATCATAGCTCTCCATTTCTTATACAGCAACAGCTGTGTAGGTTGCAGACAATTTGGAATTTCAAGCCTCTGAGGGCATCATAAATGTGTTGATTGAAGCATGTAATAATTGAAGTGCGTCCAGTGGACATGGGTGCGAAATGGAGAGCTATGTATGGGATAATATTTTTTTTTTTGTGGAACAGATGCCTATTTTTTTTTTTTTTTTTTTTTATGGAGAGTGTGCAATGTTGGGGAAGGGATATAGGTACTTTATGTGTGGGGAGGTAAGTTGGGTAGGAGAGGTAGCACTTGCAAACAGACAAGATGGACAAGACAGCATATAGGGATGGTGTATGAAACATGAGGGAGGTAAACGCCTTGGGCAGGGAGGGTGTTGTGGAATAGAAGACCCATGTGCCCCAGAACAGCAGCAGTGATACTGAGCTCCCCACCCATGGGCAGTCAACACTCCTCTTTCGCTGCACCAAAGTTGGCTGTGCTAGGGGCTGGGTGCCAGGGCCAGCCTGCCCCTCTAGGTTGACCAATCTGCCCTCAGTCTGGTGCAGGTGATCATCGAACCCATGGTGCATGATCCTGCTCATCATCCCTGGTAGCTGTCGCTGGGTGACAGGCCCCATCCCCTGAGGCAGTTCCACCCATAGGCGGTACAGAATCAGCGGAGAGGGGAGCACCAGGTTGGGTTCCAAATGTGCTGGGACCCGGTGTCATGGCTGGCTGAGGTAGGGTAGACAGATTGCCAGAAACTGGCCTACCCAGTTGAGCTATGGTGTTGAGGTTTTTCACAGTGTATAGGTTAGTAATGAACAGAACATTTAAATGTCAGTTATAACAGCATGCCAGGATGTTGCAAATAACCCAGTAAGATAACATTGCATAGCATATGGAACACAATAATAAGTGGGATAACAGTCAGTATTGTAACAGCATGCCAGTAACAGTTACGGCATAAAGCCAACATCATAGGTAATTCAACAAGGTATGTTAGTATGCAACCAATGTAATATATAACAATAATAAAACACAAGGCCCAACATAATGTTTTGACAACAGCTTATGTTAAATGTAAACCATACCTGATGTATAACAATAATAAATTATGATGCAGATAAGGGGTGGAGGAGAGAGAAAGACATTTCATTTGTACCAGTATAGGCTATATTGTTTGAAACAGTACTCTAATATAAACTGCAGTTCTGCCCTTACTTTATGTATACAAGTGCCCTATAGCTTCTGTTGCACATACTTTACCTCTCAAACTATCCACATGGGACAATATGGGCCAAGCTGAAACACCTACAGGTACAGAACTACAGGGGACTATTACATGTCAGGGGAACATATGTGACTACCAATGTGTACTGTGGACTGATGTAGTGTGACTGTGCTATTCAGATAAATGAAGTGGATGTTAAATCTATGTCCAAGGGATTTGTTAACAGTGATCACAGTCTATGACAGTGTTGACACTTGAGAGACATGTATCATGCACAGTACATAGAGTTTACACTTATCATGCCATCCTTGGCAGGTATGGGGTTAGACTATCAGCAGATGTTCACAGACACACCAGGCATACAGCCATAGCAAGATTAAACAGCTTGGTCTCCTATATAGAAACAAATAGTTCCTCACCTCTGACTCCAGAATCTCACTAGCAAATGCTTACCTTATTCCTAACCTTTTCTACAGCTCACAAATATTTACAAATCTTCAGTCTTCTCTTCTCATTAAACTTGAAACTACCTATAACAAGGTAGCTAGATTTGCTGCTAATCTGCCATCCAAATTACACCAGTGTCTCGCCCTTAGATAATTCAATTGGCTAGAGTTCCCTAACCAACTTAGTTACCCAAATGCTCATCATCCATCCCATCTGTCAGGCAGAACTTATATAGCTACTGTACTGCCATTCAATGTAACAAGCTTTCCATGACCCTGAGAAGCATACTTCAAGTCTACAAATTCAAGAGATCTCTCAAAGAATATATGAATCACTCCTGGAAATGTCACTGCAACCACCATACTTGAATCAAGTTCTTACTCTATCTATTCTCTTCTTTTTATTCTTCTATCCTTCCGTAACCACTACCCTCCCCTTTTACTTTACTTTATGTTTTTCTTCTCCACCTAACCTGCTTCTTCAACCTGACTCTGTACTTACTACTTCTCCTCTTTGCATTTGACTTCTGCTGTAATATACCTTAAACTATTAATAACAATTTCCACCTTCTGTTGATTTCAATTAGTAACTGGTCAACATACTATATTTCACTATGTCTGTTCTACTTTTTTGTATACCTGTTTTATTTATAATGTACTTTAGTCAGCGATATTGTACTTGAGGGCCTCACCAGATGCGCAGTAGCAAACCCCGCCCAAAACCCACCCCCGTGATATGTCATTCATGAATATGCATTCCCTCCGAATGTACAACAAAATGTAAAAAGAAAACAATAGTTTCACAAGGAGTCCTTACTAATTAATAGTGGAGTCCTTTATTTCATTCGGAGTTTGCTTTTAATTTAAAACAAGCTGTGGGAACCATTCTGGTAACCATTTCCATTCCTGCATTCAGACCACAGCGCTAAAATTCGCACTTAAAAACTTAGTATAAGTAAACAAATAAATAAATGGGACAAAAACGCACACATCATGGGAAATTTCATCATTTGAAAAATTTATTTGACAAATAGTTATTAAATTAAAGCTGCATCGATGCGTTTTAAAGACATACACGAATGTAAGTTATTTGTTGATTACAGCTCTATTTCTTCTGCTGCAAAAAGGAGCAGGGCAGCACAGGTACTGAACACTCTTTAAATGTAGAATAAATAGTATTTGCCAATGATTCATTTGAAATACTAATAATAAATCCAAACAGATCCTCTAGATAAGTAATATTAAGGCACACATAATTTTAATACTTAAAATTGTAACTTGATTGGTATGTTCCTCATATTATATACCTACTAGGTCTGTCACAATTGTTTTGAGAATAGGACCGTCACAGGCCAATTTCATAATTTACAGACTGTTAACCAGTTGTGCATCAAGATGCACAGCCCAGGTCCACTGCATCTGTCACTCAATTTGTGACACGCCCACTTCTGAGTGAAACAAACTGGTGAGGCCCTCAATTACAATATCGCCCTTTAGTCTCTATTGTTCCTTTTTATCATTAAGCTATATATTGCCAAACGTAGTGCATTATACTTTTACTGAAACGTATCTTTTTTATATTTGTACTGTAGAGCTTTTCTCCCTGGGTTTCTGCTGAAAAAGGGCGCTGTCCCAGTTGGACTTTCCCGGTCAATAATAAATAATAAATAAATACATTTGCCTTATTAACTTGTATTACTATTGTACTTTTTGACTTTTTATCACACTCTTGTACACCTGAACACACAAATTAATAACCCATTTGAACAGCTATTGCAGCCATTTATTTACCTGCAATTTCTGTGGGGAGAACATCTGTTAACAATAAATAACTGTTTCTATAAATATTTAATAGTACTTGTCCCTGGATTCAAACCCCGGTCTGTGTGTGACAAAATGTACATCATAGATAGAGTTTATCAAACTGGGTTACTGAGCCACTGCTGAATATTCATTGACTGATATATGCCTAGAGCTCACCTGGTAACAAACTGTGACCTGGTAATAGAGGTAGTGTTATACAAGACGTCAGTGACACGAACACTCATGCATGAGATTCATGCATGACACAGATAGTAGGTGAACTGTGCATTCGTACATGGAATGCAGGTGTAGAGAATTAACCCCTAGTGGGTGGGAATATGTGTGATGTGTACAGACCATATTGTAGAGCTGGGTTGCCTACCTGACCCATATACAGTTGCAGATGGTATATTTGCAGTCTCAGGGGCAGCTTGTGCTACTGGACTGCAGGACTGCAGCCCTCCTAGATGTGCAGCCCACCAGCTGTAAAAAAACTAAAATAAAACAAAAAAGAAAATAAAATAAAAGAGAGAATAAAAAATGTGAGTCCTGGAACATCACGCATGTGTGGCATTTGGACTGCTGGTGAACGAGTCTGGGGCATGCACACAAAATCCAGACTGTCTCCACCAGCAGTCCTGAGTATGAAGACAACATTCAACTCCAAGTTTTCCCAGCAGTCTATGCAGTTACAACTGCATAGACTGGAAAGGGATTGGACTACAACATCTGCAGGCAGGAAGGTCTAAGTGGTCTTACGGGAAGGAATTTGCTTGGCATGGAAAGGAAGGGATTTACAACAGCACAAGAATTACTTGGTGTGGAAAGGACTTTGGTTTACAGCAGCTTTGGCTCAGGGTGTGTGTGCATGTGATCCCCAGTTGCTACATGGTGGTGGGTGGAGAATAAGGCTTGAACCTTGTACCTTGAGGCCATGTGGCAAGAGCCTGAATTCCCTACCCAACCACCATTTATAAAAATTAGCAGATTTTTGCCTCATATTTGTTATGTTCCTCATAAAATCTGTGGTTTCTGATTTTTTGTTTCTTAACACAATCAGTAGTGCAGTGATGCAGTGGTAGCATTGTTGCCTGACAGCTACAGGTTGTCTGGTTTGATTCTTGGCTGGGGTGCCCTCCGTGTGGAGTCTGCATGTTCTTTGTGGGTTTGGTGTCCTCCCATCTTGCAAAAGACATGTGTCTGTCGTGTTTCTGCTGAAAATTGGCTTTTGTTCGAAGTCAGACTTTCCTGGTTAAAAAATGTTAAATAAATACAAATGACAAGCATTTGAATTTCAGGCTTCATATTCTTCAGAAAGTACATGCTAACACAAAACCTATTATTATAGCAATTTTCTAAGTTTATAAGATGGATATTTGAAATTTGTTCCTATTTTTGGGACTGTATTCCTACATTATTGGCTTTGTCCAGGTTTTTTGTGCCAAGGTTGAGAGCTATGGTGAGAACTGAATTCACTGAATATGTTTGAGGGTGGTATTCTCCCATTATTGGCTTTGTTCAGATGTTTTGTGCTAAGATGTTGACAGCTATGGTGAGAACTGAATTCACTAAATGGTAGCCATTTAAGTTTCAGTCTTCCTCTCTTTCATAAAACAGATGATTTGGCATAGTGGTATGTTGTTCTGACTATTTTGCACAAGGTCCAGGGTTAAATTCTTGGCAGTGAAATGTATGGGGGTAGCACAGCATTTTATTCTAGCAACTTTCCAACATTATATAAGCAATGTTTAAAATGTGTCCCCTGTTTTTTGGTCTTTTGCCCCCCCCCTCCTAAATTTTGGCTTTTTCCAGATTTCTTGTGCTGCAAATTTCAGAGATAGAGCTGAGTGTCAAGTAGATTTTACAAGAAGCTGAGAGCTGCAGGGGAACAAAAGTTTAGTGCTGCTTATGCTGAGTCTGCTTGCATTGTTAAAAGCATAACAGGTAGTATGCTTGCTTTTGATGCAGAAGGCTGTGGGTTCTACTCCCACAGTAGGTAGATGCATTGCTGATACTGTACTGTATTGTAAAGGGGTTGGATGCTGCAGTCCTTTTTGGTGAAGATACCTAGTAACTATATGAACCTGTTATCAGTTTGCCAGCCATTCCCTATTGCAATATTACTAGCTTATCATTTTTAATGCAGCATAGGCAATTTATTCCTCAAGGGCAACAGGCACTTTATTTGTAGATGAAACAATGAAATTAAATTTGTTTGCTAGCAGCAGCCTCTTCATTAGTTAAAGATTTCTTTAATGTGGAATTATTTAGATGACTTTTACTTCTTCAGAGATTGTGCATATTTACTGATATTAGTGGACTGTAGCAGTTTGAGCAGACTTTTATGATAACAAATGTTCTGAATTGGGCAGTTTTGTCATTATTGTTTCATTGTTTACTAGAAAAATGTTCAAAACAACAAATCTAAAACGCTCTCTAACAACTGTACTATATTGTACAAGGAATATAATTTAATACAATCAGGAAGGTGTATCAAAGAGCATGTGTATGTTTCGTGTGCAAGAGGCCTATGATTTGAAAACAGCCCAAAGTTAATCTTTATCTGCCACTGGCAAAATGTATTTTTTTGAATGTAGGTTTCAATACTGTTTCAATGAATGTGAGTTTCAAGGGCAGAGAAGTTTTAATGCTAATAAGTCTGTTTTCATTGTGAGATTGCATCACTTTGTTTAGCAGATGTTTTAGTGTTTGTGCTGTAAAATTCAAAATAAAACTTTCAAATGAAGTCCAAATCATTGTAGAAGTAAAGCAGTATGCACATTAGTGTTTATGGTAAATGGGGTGAAATAGCCAAGTAATGGTTCATTGGAATGGCTGCAGGGGGAGGCTCCATTCGACCATAACTTTGTGAGGGGGAAGGGCGGCAAACTCAAAGACAGCCCCGCTGAACTATACCTCTCAACTGTCCAGATTTTCACAGAGTTAATAGATTTTTGCTTTTCATTTTTGGTTTGTTCCTCATAAAATGTGTGGTTTTCTGGCAAATAATTTAGAACTTAAGTCACTAAATGACAGACACTGAGTTTCAGACTTCATAACCTTCAGAGAGATACATGCTAAAACAAGACCTGTTATTCTATCAACTGTCTCAGTTTATACAACAATTTTTAGTACTGTTTATATGTACGCCCAGTTTATTTGGCCTTGTCCAGATTTCCTGCATGAACAGGTTGAGAGGTACATGCAGATAAATTGCGTTATAGAATTAGGCATATCCAAACCTCTCAACTGTCCCCAATTTTGGCTCAAAATGTTGCTCTTCTCCTAATAATCCCGCCACAAAATGGCAATTTTGGAAGAAAACGTGGAGGGTTTACAATTAAGAAATAACTGTAATAATCAGAGTTATAGATTACTTTTATTTGAGAAATACATGTAGATTATTTTATTTTGTCAGCTGTTCAACTTAGCAGTACTAATATTAAAAAAGTGACCCTTCTTTGACAGGTTCCCAGCTGTATTGTGTGGCTATTTTATATTTTTGCATCACATGTTTGGTCCATTTTTCATAAAATGTTGTTTTTTTGGCAAATTAATGGCAAAATCATTAAAGACTGAAGTTAGAAAATAATGACAGACATTTGAGTATCACATTTCATATCCTTCAGAAAATTCATCCTAATGCAAGCCCTACTATTCTATTATCTTTCTAAGTTTAAAAGAGCAATATTTAAAACGTGTCCTTATTTTTAGGCCTTTGTTCCACTTCTATGTATGGCTTTGTCCAGATTTCTTGCTCTGAGGTTGAGAGGTATGACAAATGTGTCAGGGCCATCACAGTCAACCAGAGACATTTCAAATTGTGACATACTTGTTGCACCCCACTCCCTCATGTAGTGACTCTGGATGTGTCCAAGCAAGGCAAGGAGCAGTTAGGCAGTGTAAATGTGCAGAGTATCCCCCCATCCAAGGTAGACACAAGTACTAATTTTATTCTATCCTTGATTTTGCAGAATGTTCTGGTTTCTGTCATATTTTTATACTGTTGATTTATGCTTATTATTACTCATAAAGTGCCTGTTGCTCTGTGTTTAAGTAGCAATGCATTAATGACCATCAGATAAGCTTGTCTGAGATTGTAAGATGCAAGTAAGCTTTAATAAGCATACTGTTAAAGAATTGCCAACATTGAAAGCATTTCTGTTGTTGCCATGCAGAGAATACTTACATAACTAGATAATGTATAAGCCTTGGCTATTGAAATGCATATGACAGTATTTGTAATAAAGGACAGGATTACATTATTTTAAGAAGCTCATTACATTTGTTGGAGACTTGTAATCATCTTTGCATGCTTTACCTGTAAACCAAACAGAATGGCAATCTATCATGTGTGGTCCATTACCTGTACAATAATCCTTTAAGCAATGTGTCCTGAGCTTGTTTCTTGTTTGCGTTTCATTTTTTTACTTTGATCATGTTTTCCCCATGAAACAAGTAGATAGTTGTTGTCAGGCAGCAGGTCTTTTTTGGATAAGAAACATTTTTACAAGTGGGGGTATCACAGAGATTGCAACTTTCAGCATGTTACTTTGTACTTTAATAAAGCTGAATATAAATTATAATTAGAATTGCAGTGCAAGGAGAAGTGGTTTGAGTTGACTGCTGCTTGTTTTTCTTATACTTGATTTTTACTGGCATTCCAGTAATGTATTTAAAAAGTAATTTATTTTTTCATGCCTCACAACATTTTTGTTTCCATCTAGATATTAAGTAAGCTGCCATGCAGCCAATGCACTGAAATATTTTTTTTCTTCTACACTTCATTTTGTCTTGATTGGACTCTCATAATGACGGTTTGGCACCCAGGGCAGTGTATTTAATTAAAGTTCCAGTTTTTGTGGTTTTGAGCATAGCTCCTCCCCTTTCTAGTTGGCTGCACCCCTTCCCATTGGCCCCACCCATTCAGCTGTCTCCTGCAGCCCCCCTTTGATTTGAAGTCACCAGCCGCCACTGTGCAGTCTACAGCTATTATGGTTTCATACTTGCCTGTAGCAGCATAACTAAAGTTCAGGAATGCATATAGCTGAAATGCAATGGTTAACACAAGACAATCCTGAGATACACACTATTATACCTTAGCCATTCCTATTCTAGGTTCAGATCTTAGTGTAGAACAAATATCATAATGCATTATATCTTGTAGTATAGCTGCATATCTACACTTTAGCAAAACAGCCTTTATCAGCTAACCTTCAGTCACTTCATGTATTATTCCCATGTTTACTTCACAGCACTGGTAATACTCAATTTCTTGACCAACAGTCCAAAATGCACACATTTTGTGCAACACAGCTTTATTAGGGGGTGACATCATGTAGTGATTGGTATACATCTAACAGTCTTTATTGATGAACACTTCAGATAATGCAGGTGTTGCAAGACAGTTGTTATATCACAATTAATGCAGTAGTAACTTTATTTCCTTAACAGGTTTCATGTTTTCATCTTTATTGAACTGTACCTGGCATTACTCACTTATATCAGTGCAGGTGTATGACCACATTCATTGCAGTACACTCCAAACAGAATATACCTAGTGTCAGTTACTACTGTACTCTTTCTTGTTTATATGACTATAGATTGCAAGATACATCTGTACTCACCACACTCACTGCACAACCTGGCCAGGTACCTTGCATGGGCCTTCAGGTTGCGATCTCTCTCCTCTGCAGCTGTGGGGAGTGAAACACACCATTATGCGTACCTGTCTATCACACATGCAGATTAGTTATTGGTAAAACAATGCTAACAATACTTAAAAACTTGTGGGGCATTGTCATCCCAGCTATGTTTGATCCAAGTGGCCAAGAGATCCCCCTTCCTATGCTTTAGGTCATCAAAATGGTGACGCACCTGCTCACCTGTGTGGGGGATACCAGTTGCACTGACGGGGTCATGTGCCAGCTGGTCCCAGGCCTTTGATTTGTATTCTGACCCCTGGTACTGGCCCTGCACCAGCCAGATGTCATGGTGTTTTACAAGGAGTCCAACCATGAACCTGGACTCCAGAATGTCCCACTGCTGTACCGGTAAGCGTGCACCCTCTCCAACTCCTGCCATAGTTCCTGTATGGGTCAAACTCCAACAGGTTCTGGCTGTATTCCTGCCTGTTCAAGTTAAATAAGACTGTTTTCCTGCCCTTTGCCACCATTGAGCCATTTTTTAAAAATGTGGTACTTTGCTTAGCACCATGCAAACCCACTGAGCTTAGCTGAGCAGGGCTCAATGCTTAGCAGTGCACAAACCAGCTTAGCTGGACTGAGCAATGCTTAAATGGGCATTGCTTAGCAGGGCTTCGTACCACTTACCAATGCGCAAACCAGCTAAGCACTGCTAAAACATTCCTGGTTTAAGAAGTGCTTGGCTATGCTTAGCTATGCTTAGTGGAGCTTACATGAGTGCAGCACTGCAGGATTTAATAATATATTTCATAAGTGTGTACTTGCAAAATTAATGTTTAATAAAATGTCTGTGTACATCTCATAAATGTATTTGCAGAATAATATTAATAACCTGTCTGTGTAATCACACAAGATTTCATCAGGACATAAAATAATTCTCAGCATGTGTATTTACAAAATAACCTGCCTGTGTATTCAAACCCTGCACCTACTGCACATGAGGCCATCACTCTAACCATTCAGCTACATAGCCATGTAAAATATTCCTAATATTTTACATATATCTCTCCACTGCATTTAAGTACCACTGAACATTGTGACATGCCATGCAAACACGCTTAGCTATGCTTAAACTTGGCCTTTGCTTTCATAATTAAATGTATCCAGTTTCTATTTTTAGATGTCCAGCATGTGTCCACAGCTAAACGTTGCATCGCTCCCCACAAACACACACAAAAAAAATTAACTTTTTATTACATTGCCATACACTGAATATTTGGCAATTTCACAATGCAGGGGATGTGTTACTCATCTCCAGACACTGTAACACACCCCCTACACTGATTCTATAACCATATTGAATGGCTTTCCCTCAGTAGCACTCCTTCATTAATATGCAAAGCGTGCTGCCGAGGGGGAACCGCAGACACGGCCACTGTACCTTTCATGTGGGACTTCCACTATTCCTACATGGATTTTTTTAAATTCACAGGATAGTGCAGGTGTTAATGAACCCAGCCCTCAGATTTTAATTTATTGCTGAATATAATCAATAGTTTTGTAATTAGCCATTTGTGGGTGTGGAACATCATCCTGCATTTTAACAACTGTATCTCACAGTCTGATTTTTTCTGTTGTGTAAACAGTATATTTTATTCTGCACTATGTTAAGAAGGTAACTTTCTTGGAGATTTTCTTCTGTAGCTTTTACTGGAGATTTTCTTCCTTAGCTTTTATTGTAAATGGACTATGCCTGGATGAACATTAGCAGGGAAGAAAACAGACAGACAGACAAACAAGCAAAAGTAATAAATCAGCCTTGCAAGTCTTCTTTACTTCATCCTAGATTATTAAGTAGTGTTAAAATTCTATTTAAAATTTTCTGTTTAAAGTAACTGAGTATCTTAAAACGTTTTATGTGACTTGATAGTCTGATTGTCTTTTAAGAGCAAAATGACACAGTAAAAAATAATGTGAAACGGAGTTCCAAGATGGTGGGCATCTGAGTGGTACCCTCTCCTTATAGCTCCAGTACCTACCTTCGGGTTGCACTGCTTAATCTGAGCAAATACAGGCAGCTTATATACTTTTTGATAGTTCACCTTTTTCCGATCTTGGTGAACCTTACTCAGTTTAATTGAACTGTATTAACTATAATTGAGAGTTCTTATCAAGTATTAGCTGTGCGCTATCGCTCCTGCACGTGGGACATTAGAGGCCTGAACTCCAGCTCTATCCATAGTGACAGCTCCCGAAATGATAGTTTCACAATTAATAATGAATAGAATGGCCAAGGAATCTGAAGGCATGGATGTTCAAACCATTAAATCCAAGCTGTCTACCATTACTACTTCCCCTGAAAAGGACGTCAAAAGATTGAGATCATCCAAATCGGTACCGGACTATCCCAAAGAACCGGTTAAGCAAAAAGCTGAAAATACCCTTGTAATGGAGGAACTAAAATGTGCTCTTGCACCTTTACAGGAGGCCATTCAAGAATTATCAGCCAAATTTAATACTTCTGACACAACCATTCATACAATAATAAACAGGCTGGATCTTGTGGATGAGAGATCTAAAGCAAATGAGTTTGAGATTTAGTCATTAAAGGAATCTCTCCAGAGTAAAGATCAAACAATCAGCGCTATCCAATCTAAGCTCGTGGATTTAGAAGCAAGAAGCAGAAGAAACAATCTAATTATTAGAGGCTTGAATGAAAAATACGAGCCTAGTCAACTGATAGATGTTGCTGCACAGATTTTTACATACCTCTGCAAAGAAACAAGTACCGCTTATAAATTTAACATTGAAAGAGCGCATAGAGCACTCTGAAGACAACAATCATCTTCTATGCCAAGACCAGTCTACGTGAAGTTGCTTAACTTTCAAGATGTTCAAACTATTCTGACAGCTTTTAGGAAAGTCCGAAAACTTACTTGGAACAATCAGTCGCTTATAATTTCACAGGATCTCCCCCTAGAAATAAGAGAAATGCGTCGGAAATTGGCTCCTTTCTGTGCTGATCTCATCCAGCGGAAAATTAAGTTTCAGATGAAATTCCCTGCTACACTGATCTTTGTACACCAAGAAATTAAACTCTCAATCTCATCTCCAAATGAAGCCAGAGCTGTCTTCATTAAATATTTTAACTTAGATCCTTCCAAATAGGCTTCAGGAACCCTGGTTATGTCTCTTCTTGTTGTCCAAGGACTCCTTTAGATGTGACACCGAGCCAGCGTTATCTGCTGCACACTCTAAAGTGAGAGTATCTCGCGTATCCGTTTTCAGTGGATACAAGTGTTTTGTGCCTTAGTGTCTCGTTCTAATATGGTTTTTCAAAAGGAAGATTCTTTTGGAAGAGGAGTTTTAACATATGCATATTGAACTTTATCTTGATGTTCTCTTTCTCTTTTTACTTGTAAGTATTGAAATGCAATTGTCACCGTTAATGTGGATAACCCGTCGCTTTGTTATATTTGGCACAGTCCTTAGTGATTGGATCTGTTATGCTTCTATAAAAACTATATATTGGTTCATCGACATCAGGTTATTCCTCTTAGATCCCACAATTATGAGTGGGAGCTAACAACGACTGTGTGAAGACTCTTTTTTTTTTTTTTTTTTTTTTTTATGCCTACCTTTCAGTTCTTTTTAAGTGGTGTCCATAGAATAGTTACGTTTATATTGAAACTTGTCTAAAAGTGAAATTTTTACTGTACTATTCTTCTAGTCTTAGAATACTTTATAGCTATACTGAAAGCTAATAGGAGGATTTTAGGGATATGATGTCCGGACTTGGACTTGGTAGACGTTTGTTTGATTTTTGTAAATACTGTACTTTTTCTATCTTACTTCTTGGGGTTAAAATGGTTATATTTTATTCATCAATAGATTTATCTAGGATATTTCACTTATGTATTCTCTCAATTGCTATAGTAGGGTGGGTATGCACGGGTCAAGGATTGAGGGATTTGTGTGCCATATATCTACTGGATGCTGCCTTAATTTTACGATTTATAAATATTAATAGTAATTCTTTGCTACTTGATGTTTCCTTAACTTTATACATTTATGTATTTAGACTTAGAAATCATTGTATTTGGTTACTAGAATCAGTATGTCTAATGTAATTAGTAGTTTCTCAGTTTCTTCGTGGAATGTGAGGGGACTCAATAACAGGGATAAAAAAAACTGGTAATGCACCTGTTACTTAAGGCCAAGTCGGAGGTGTGTTTTATACAGGAGATTCACTTGTTAAATAGTGATTGGGAAAATGAAATTAAAAAAAAACATGGATTAGGGATATTATTTCTTCTGGCTCTGTCAGTAATTCTAAAGGTGTGGCAATAGTTATTAAACAAGCCTTTCAACCACAAATTATCTCGAAAGGGAATGATCAAGAGGGCAGATGGTGCTTTTTTACTTGCTCTTTACAGCCGCTAGATTACCCAATATTACTTCTAAATATTTATGGCCCGTGCTCAGAGCACTCAGACTTAATTATGACTATCTATAATCTCCTTCTCAAATTCCCTAATCATAGATTCATAATTGGAGGTGACTGGAATATGGTTATCAATCCTCAAGTGGATCGTTCATGTAGATCTAGGTCTGAGAATCCAGTGGATTGTAAAGCCCTAATAGATTTGATTGAAGATTTTGATTTAATTGACATGATCGCCTTCAGTTCTAGTACCCCTGAATACAAACAAAATCACTTCACGTACTTTTCTAAATGCCATCACTCGTGGTCCCGTATTGATTACTTCTTAATTTCAAACTACTTTAATAATAGAAAAATTAAATTTTCAACAGGACCCCGTTTCCTTTCAGACCACTCGAGAATAGAGTTGGAAATAAACTTAGCCCATATCACAGTACATAAAACTTCTACTTGGTCACTTAACTGTAACCTTCTGAAAGATCAATCTCTGAGTAATGACATTAAAGCGATTCTTAATGATCTTTTCGGAACGAAACAAGATGAAACTATCCCCTTTGACATTAGATGGGCAGCAGCAAAAGCTGTACTCAGGGGTATCTATATCAAAAAAGCGAGCTTTCTAAAAAAAATGCGTGTTAACAGGTTAACCCAGTTACTATGAGACATTAATCATCTGGAAAGAAAGCTGATTGATAATTACTCGGTAGACACAGTGAAAGATTTGATCGCTAAACAAAAAGAAGTATTTGATTACCATCAGTCTAATCTGTCCATTTGGGAATTTAGATACATAGCGAAATTCTCAGAAAATGTACAAACACCCTCCAAAGCTCTAGCGAAAATAATTCTTAATTTACCTAAGTCTCCTAGAATATCTTGTCTTCAGTATAATAATCAATCTTATAGGTCAGAGGAATGCATTATTCAGCAATTACATCAAATATACTCCGAAACTTTCACCAATAGTAATTTTGTGACCACTAAGGAAGAGATGAAGGGATTCTTGGATGGGATTACCTTTCCGAAATTGACTGAATCACAAAAAGAATTACTTTCGGCTCAGATAACTGAAAAAGAAATTCTTGAAGCTATTGATAGGCTAAATATAGGTAAAGCCCCTGGCCCAGATGGATTTCCATCAGAATTTTATAAATCATTTAAAGTTACTTTAGCCCCTATCTTACTTGAGTTGTTTGAATCCTTTGCTATGAACGGTATTCTGGACCCATACATTAATTACTCCAAAACTATTCTGATTCCTAAAAACGCCCTTGATACTACGAATCCCAATAACTATAGACCAATATCACTTATGAATGTTGATATCAAAATTCTCTCCTCTCTACTGGCCAATAGACTAAAAAGTGTAATGAAAGACCTGGTTTCCCCAGAGCAAGCTGGGTTTATGAGTAATAGACATACATGGGACAACACCTTAATGTTAGAATCGTTTATGAAAATAACCAAACAAGTTCGAAATCCCATGTATGCCCTGATATTAGATGCTTGTAAGGCCTTTGACAGGGTCAATTGGGACTTACTGTTTATGGCTCTCTCGAAATTTGATCTCCCTATTGAATTCACTAGCCTGATCAAAGCATTGTACAAGGGCTCATATACTTATCTTTACATAAATAATAAATATTCAAACCCCATAAAGATAACTAATGGTACCAGACAGGGATGCCCCCTCTCTCCTCTGTTGTTTAACCTATACTTAGAGGTTTTGCTGTTGTTTGTTGTACAGAAATCCTATCATGCTATCCCTAGGATATGTAATTTAGATATCAGATTTACTGCCTTCGCAGATGATCTTAATTTGTACTTTATGTACCTGTCCAAAAATGCCATGAAATTATTAAACTTCTTAGATGCTTTTGCTGCAGTCTCAGATTTTAAGATAAATGCCAATAAATCCTTTATTTTCCAGATTAATCCTGCAGCTCATAAACCTCACCTATTTCCAGTGTTGCCCATGCGTACCTGTCAAACCTTAGATTATTTAGGTGTCTCATATGATCATTCATTTTCCTCTATCCTGCAATCTAATTTATCTAAGGTCTGGACGTCTATCTCGCAGAATATGAAGAGATGGCAGTTACTAAAGCTTTCTACACTCTCAGAAATCTCGGTTGTCAAAATGAATATACTCCCCAAAATTCTTTACCAATGTAATTCATCCCTATCCCCAGTTACAATTACCTTCATTAAGAAGATGCAGAAAGAGATTGCTAAATTTGTCTGGTACCCAAAATCGGTTAGAATGTCGTATCATAGACTTACGCTTCCTAAGTTAAGGGGAGGTATGGCAATGCCCAACCTCATTTTATACTACAGAATTATTCAGGCCAATAGAATCTTGGCTGTCGCCAGCTATACCCCTGACTCCCCATTATGGACTCCATTATGGATTAAAATATGGTACAATTATTCTGTTAATATTAACATTAATCCCAAATCTCTACCCTTCCTAACAAAGACTTCCATTAAAGAATTCAAGTTACATGGCATATTAAAAGGACTAATTAATACGTTCCAGGAATTATTTAATTCTATGGGCTTAGCTAGGGTTCTCCCTTTGTTTCAGCCCTTTCACCTTAATCCTAATATTAAAATGGGGGGTCAGATGATAAACTTAAATAAGTTTCCTCTTATTAAGGACTACACATTATGGGAGCTTTATAAATTCAATCATCTTTCTCTAAAGGAGTTGAGAGAAACTTTGTCTCTGTCCAAACCTTATGTTATTATACTGAGGCAATTGCGTGACCTCACCTCATCTTTTGTCTTAAACCAACATAGCTCTGATGCTGAAATTCAAGTAGTCACTCATTTTTTACAGTGTCTAATTACCAAGAAACATATGCTTTCTATAGCATATAAAGTATTTTCCTCCTATCTAGGAGAAGGTGAAATTATATTCGCGGACTATTGGAATAGACATGGTATCAATTTATCTCCACAACAGAAATTGCGGTCGATTAATCTTACTCTCAAACACTCCCCTTTAAGAAATTTACTTTTACACAATTTACGATTACAAATAATCTATATATAACTCCTCTTCATTTAAATAAATTCAATTCATTTATCTCTGCTTCATGCCCCTGCTGTTCATATCCCCAAGCTGATATTATTCATATATTATGGTTTTGTAAATATGCTCACAACCTATGGCATTCTCTTAAGATTAGACTAAGTAAAATGGGATACCATAAATCAACATTAACCTGGGAGATGGCCTTGCTTCATATTGCAAATATCAATATGACACCTTTTAGACTCAGAGTGTTAATCACCATATGCCTTCTAATTAAATTTTATATCACCAAACACTGGATGGATAGGTCCAAGCTAACGTGGGGGGGGGCTTCAGAAACCTGGCAATTACGTATATATCCTCTCAAAAATTGATAACTGTTAGTCCACATAAAAGACGAGAGAACCAGAAACTCTGGGATTTTATTTTTTTTACTTCTGGCTGAAGTGTGATGACAGTATGTTAAGTATGATAGGATGAAACTGAGATTCTCTAACTTGTGTTGAACATTAAATGAGATTTTCTCCTACTACGATTATTGCTTTCGATTGTGTAACATATTAAAAGGTGGCCTTATGTTTTATTATTAGAAGAATGAAGGTATTGGCACTTTGTATATAGTTTTTCTGTTTTTTTGTTTTGTAGTAGTAATAGACGTATAAGTTCTTCTTTATGGTTATTATTGATTTTGTTTTTATTATGTTTGTTAACAGCTCTTATTTCTTAACTTCTGGTTTTACATGATTATATGCTTTGATACATAAATTGAATAAAGAATATTTTGAAAAAAAAAAAATAATGTGAAACATATTCCATTCTATCAGTGTACTGTTCAGCTGCCATCTGGGTTTCCTGACCTGAATGTATTTCAGTAAGATACATTCATATGCATGTAAATGCTGCCAAGATACATAATTGCTATACTGTGCAGGCTGTAATGGTGCTCTCAACAAATCAGAAAATCAGTACAAATTTGAATATAACAACTGAAGAATCATAATGATATAATTTGCTGTAAGTACTTTATGAGTCATCCTTGGAAAATTATGTTTGTCTAGTGTGCTTCTCATTGGTATTCTTCATCACAATGCTAAAAAAGGTAAAATGTAGTCTTATAAATTGTCCATATGTACCTAGTCATTTAACTAATTTATCAAGAAATAACTCACAGTTTTAAATGGAACCATAATGTAGACCATTTAAGTATAATATAGCCAGACTACAGTGAAGATTAAAGAATTATGAATTAAATGCTTAAATTAACAGCATAGACGTCATGTAGATAGATCAAGAATTCATATTAGTTGTCATAGTTTCTTTCAGGAAGGTGCAAACCTGATATACTCAGTAAGGTTATTGCATCTGTTAGAGTGAAGAGACCTCAGAATTTTAACAGCTTATCTTGTATCACTTATACTTGCATCTCACTTGTATAATCTAAATGTAAGTGTTGTTTATTTTTCTTTAGCTCTTTTACACAGTCCAAGCTTATATGTGTCAAGCATTTTTATATTATTGCACGACTATTTAAGGTGATCATTCCCTCTACAATGCTAAGACTATGTTCTATCCAGCAGAAAATAAAATGTGCCTAATTTTGCAAGAGAAAAATATTTTGGCATGTGACACAAAGTATCTTCCATAGTCTTGATTGTCACTTTAAATATAAATCCTGACACCCAAATCTCCAGTTCATCAAAGTGTCCATAATAATGGAGCACTCTTATGACCAAAAAAAAGCGATCTAGGGGGGAATTTAATAAAGTTTACACTGACTTATGTTCTGTCTAGGCATAGTAGCACACTGGTTACATGAAAGTAAGCAGATGTGTGATCCAGTAAAGGAGCTGAGGGTCGTGCACAAATGTGCGAACACAGAAGTGTCCGGGTCATACAAATCACCTCATAAGCAGGTAAAATGCATGCAGATGAGGCTGGTGGGGTGATCCAACAGTTAGATAGGCAGTCCTGCAGACCCCATGTTGGTGTCCATAATGCACACAGAAAAATTCCATGTAGAGGATGTTAAAATGACACCAGAGGCTGTAAAAGTGTACTTAGAGTGTCAGAAATAGCAAAGCTATCCACCATGTGTCCAAAACCATTTGGAAAATAATGTAAAATAATTTTATTTTTTTAATACCCTGGGTATGCTTGTGAGGTGCACCACAGTGTGCAAATATTCTTTTATGGAAAAAAAATATATATAAAAAGAGTGTAAAAAACAGAATTTATGAGTTTGTAACAGTAATGCATTATAGGACCTTGTGTAGAGTATTTACAATGTTACAAAGCTGTGGTTGTTAATCAGGCAGGACCTGGAACCGTGTAGTATCCAGGTTCTGTGCACGGATCTGTATGCAAATGAGCTATGGTTACTGAATAGCACAATGAGTATCTGTGTCTGTAGATCCCATCTGTGTAGGCACAGAACCATGTTAGTGTCCACAGAAGAGGTATCTGACACCAAAGGGGGTTGTGTGCAATTGCTTGTAAGCTCATTGGCACTCAGCGGTGCCTGTTTCAGTGGTGTGCCACTGAGCTGAGCAGGGGCATGTGTACACTGTCTGCTAAGATGTGTTTACCTCTGAGGTGCGTGTTTCATCATGTTTGTGGGGCACTCCATTGTGCTGAGCATGGCCTTCCATAGCGGTGTGTCTATGGACTGCTAAGTTCGGTTTATCTTTGTGGCATTGGTTTGAGCAGCAGGCCACAGTGCTCAGCAAGGAAGGCTGTCAAAGAAAAAAATAATGATATATTAATTACTGATGAGCCCTGTTTCACTTAAACTAGAGCCATTAAAAACCCTTAATGATGTAAATGGCAGGTGGAATGCATCATATCTAGCCAACCACACAGGCTACATCTACAGCAGGGCACTATAAAGTATACATACACCCTACAATCTGTTTTTTTTCTCCCATACTCTGCACCATTGGAGTACGGACTTGGGAATTTTAACTGAGAGAATGCTAGAGGCTGCTGCAGGTCTGCTACATCTGTATGTGCTACATGCTGAGGTCAATGCAGCTGTGGCTGATGGAGACCATAGGCCTAGAATGAGAAAGAGAAGAGTGTTCAAGCCAAGGGAAACCTACCAGGAGTTACATTAGCTGGAGATTGCAGAGCTCTACAGGGTGGACAGGGACATACTACAAGAACTCACTGAGCTCTGCTGACGTCAGCTCAGACTCATAGCTAACAGAGGGGAACCTATCCCAGTGGAAACAAAGCTATGTGTAGCCCTTGGGATGCTAGCTACAGGTACTTTCCAAAGACCATCTGGAGACATAATGGGGGGGGGGTCTCACAGGCATCTGCTTCCAGGGTACTCCACCAGTTCCTGGATGCCATGCTATCACACGCCAGTGAGCATATTTATTTCCCCCACACCACTGAGAAGACAGCCAGCAGTATGCAACTCTTTCACCATGTATCACAGTACTCCAAGGTACTGAGTGCCATAGATTTCACTCAAGTACACACCAAGGCACCACCCAGTGAGGAGGATAGAATCTACATCAACCACAAGGGGTATCTCTCCATCAACTGCCAGGTCATGCACAATGCCCACGGCATTGTCCTGAATATGTGTGCCTGCAGCCCTGGCAGTTATCACAACTCCCATATCTGGCATGCAGCACAGCTTCACCAGATGTTTTCAAGGGGGATATCCCACATGGCCATTTTCTGGGGTGATGCTGGCTATGCACTGGAACCATGGATGATGACACCCATCAGAAATGCACACCCACCCACTGAAGAACACCATAATGAGGCACACACATAAACTAGGAACATCATAGAGCATGTCTTTTGGCTGTTGAAGGCACGGTTCCAGTGCCTCGATATATCTGGTGGAGCCTGCAGTACCCTCCAGCCACATATCCACACATGTTCACAGTATGTGCCATGCTACACAATATGTTCCTGCGGTAACAGCTGCAGTAGAATCAGCAAAAGGAAGAAATACACAGTGCCCCACCAGTGCCTAGGTCACAACAGCTGCACCCACAGGGAAACCCCCTGATGCTGACCCTGTAGGCAGATGTAGGTGTGCCCAATATGCCTTGGCCTTGTCCAAGAGACAACTCATAGCACATGCACTGACAACCTAGGTCCCTAGAGACTGACCCTTTACTCGCATACATATTAGTAAAAATGATGCCAGCCAGACCACACAAACTGTACCTCACCATGTATTGGCTTTGGAGTGTGTGAATCAGACAGAGCTAGCCCAGAACTACAGGTCTGTCACCTGCTGCATTCTCAAGGTAAGTCATTCTCCTATACACCACCTATATGGGGTACTACAATATGGTAGCATATGTATGGACCTGCCACATGTATGCAAGGGAATATAGTTGGCTATATATAGTGTGCTACTGGGCTACTTGCAGAGATCTATAGTAGGTTACTGGGCTACTTGTACCGATCTAACAGCCATTTGGGACAACAGGTACTCTGTTCACTAGTTTGTGCCCCATGATATCCACTAGGCCACATGGCTGGAAACTCCATGAAGTTATTCAAGGGAGATGCCAAACAATGAGGTCATCAGGCAGTTGCATGACTGTCTGTGGCAGCAGAGCATGGGCTGGTCATCCCCCACCCCACACATATCAGTTTTCCCATAAACTGCTGTAACAGTAAGTCTGCAACAAAATAGCAGCAGACCAGATAATTCCTGTATGTTGTTAATAGTGAGAGGAATGAAACCTCTCTGTCTGGTGGCTGGTGTGGCTCACTGGGCCAGGAACAGTAACATGGACAGTGGTGTTGATGGTTCAACTCTGGCAGCATCCAACATGTTTCACATGTGAGGCACTCGTATGGTGGTATTTCCACAGACTGTCATAACCCCTCAATCTGTTACTGTAACAAAGTTAGACAATGCCAGAGTAAATGGGGGGATAAAGGGCCATACCTACAGACAGATATTATATGCACTCTGAGTAAGCTAGCAGGTGGCTAGTTTAACAGCAGGCTGCAACAGGTCAGATTACAAACATTTGGTGACTGCTGTTTACACTATAGTACTGGAAAATCACACATGTATGAGGAACAGATCAGACATATGGGGGGAAATGCTGGATATTCTGCAAAAACATGTACAAGGAGAGGTATGCAGACCATCACCCTGTGTGTGGTGTTAAGTCATGTACCCCAGTCACAGCATACCTCTCAACCTCTTAGAGCAGAAAATCTGGCCAAAACCATGAATAAAAGTGGGACAAAGGCCACAAATAGGGACAGGTTTTAAATATTTGCTCTAACAAATGTAGAATGTCATTAGGATAACAGGTCTTGCATTAGTATGAACCTGATGTGTATGGAGTCTGAAACTCAAATGTCTGTCATTATTTATTGACTTCAATCTTCAATAATTTGCCACTAATTTGCCAAATAACTACAATTTTATGTAAAACAGGCCAAACATATAAGGAAAAATGCTGGGCAGTCTGTGAAGCTGTGTACAGTTGTGAGGTATGAGTCACATATTAAGGTCAGGAATCAGGTGGGGAATGCCTTGGACAATATCAGGGAAGTGCAGTACTGTGGTAATAGGTGCAGCAGCCTATAGCCTGCAGCAGACATAATCCCAGAGTGGAGTACAGGTAGCTTTGGCTTGGAGTCACCTTGTAAGTTCTGACAGTTTCACTGGGCATGCTCCTAGACTTTACTAACTTGAGCCCAAGTCTTTCGCCTCTACCACTCAAAGACTTGCTATGTGGAAATATGTTTGTACATACATACAGTTACATATACATATCTGTCTCTCCCTAGCCCCCTCACATTTGATGAGTATATCTATCAGTATGTGGCACACACACACACACACACACACACACACACACACACACACACACATATATATATATATATATATATATATATATATATATAAAATAAGAAGATGTATATATAGTGATATAAAGTACAGTGATACATAGACTCACCACATATATCTATATAATACATTTGCATAACGTACACACACAGCAATATTTAAGGAGATATCCCTGTTATACAGATTTATATAGAGATGGATGGGGATGTACAAATGTCCCCACATACCATGGAATGCTGGTGTTATCTGCACTTACACATCACAACAATTGTCCAATGGAACCAGACCAAGGCTGCAACAGTACATAAACCACTCACCCACAGACCTCTGTGCCTGTGGACTGTCACCCTGTAGACAGGCACAGGTACACAGGTGGTGTAATATACAATGACTGCAATGCATGCCTTGGGAAGGCCATATTGTTCCTGATCACATGTCCACCTATCAAACTGCAAACAGCCACATATGGCCAGACTGGCAAGTGTACACACATATCAGGGATATTACCAGGTATCCCATCCATAGGACACTAGATACAATAACAGTATCAAGCAGTATCACTCTGCAGGCCACACGTGCTAACACAAGGCCACTTTTCATACTCCACAAGTAATGTGCCTAAATCGACATATACAACACTCATAACCTGTGGTGCATGTAATAAGTACTGTGAGCCATAGTGTGCAACCCTAGATAAGTAGGGGTTCTAATCTTGCATTGTCCACCTCTGTATCTATATATCCCCCCAGCACTATGAACATGCCCATATGGACTGTGTCCATGCAATGGTATGCATTTTATGGCCCTGTGACTGGCTGGTGGCCTATAAATTCCCTCCTCTACAAGACCTGCTGATGTTATCCACCTTAAGAATGCTGGCTGAGAATCTAATATCAGATGAACTCAATGGTGCATGTGATAAGTACTGCAAGCTGTATTGTGTAACAGTAGATAGGTAGGGGTTCTAATCTCACATCATCTAACTTCTGTATTTGTGTGTATATACATATATCCCTCTGAGGTACTACAGACATGCTTGTATCTATGCAATGGTTATGCATTTTAAGGTCCTGTGACTAGCTGCTGGCCTCAGCGTTGGCCTCCTTTACAAGGCCTGCTTATGTCATCCACCTTAAGATTGCTGGCTGACACTCTGCTGTCAAATTAACTCTGTGGTGCATATGATAAGTACTTCAAGCAATAGTGTCTATTACTAGATAAGTAGGGGTTCTAATCTTACATCATGTAAAGGTGTGTGTGTGTGTGTGTGTGTGTGTGTGTGTGTGTGTGTGTGTGTGTGTGTGTGTGTGTGTGTTGTAATATATCCCCTCACAGCACTATGGACATCTCAACATGGACTATCTCCATACAATGGTATACATTTTATGGCCCTGTAACTGGTTGCTGGCCTCTACATTCCCTCCTGTACAAGGCCTGCTGATGTCATCCACCTTAAGAGCACTGGCTGACAGTCTAATGTCAGATAAACTCTGTGGCACATGCGATAAATACCGCAGGCTGAAGTGTTTAACAGTAGGTAGTAGGAGTTCTAATCTGACATCATCCAACTTTGGTGTGTGTGTGTGTGTGTGTGTGTGTGTGTGTGTGTGTGTGTGTGTGTGCAAATATATCTCCATGTAGCACTCGAGACATGCTCATGTGGCCTATCTCTGTGCAGTGGTGATGCATTTTATCACCCTGTGACTAGCCACTAGCCCCAAATTGCCTTTGTCTACATAAGCTCGATTGGTGTCCACCACCATCTAGATTTGTATGTGCAGAATACCCAGATGACACATATCAAGGGTAGCAGACCTTGTGACAGGGTATGAAAGCATGAATATGGTGACTGTCCCCATTGCCCCTGACACACTGTCCTACACATATGCACCTAGGGAGCCATGCAAATATACTGGAATACCTTGCTGATGTCATATTTCTGCTGTGCTGCCTTGCCATCCTGTGCTGCTGTATTGCCACCATGTGTCCATAGTTGAACCGCTCAGACTCCTGGGACAAAAACATACACAGGTCAATGACACAAATGTCATTCTGTAACACTACTGCCAATGTACCATCAGGCAACAAAGATATACAACGTTTGATGTGTAGTCATGACACATGCCAGCATACAATACCTGTTGTGGCCCACAACAGCTGCGATGGCATAACACTACTGCACTGCACAAACACACATAAAGTAATATAGACACCCTGTGAATCAGACACTTATTTGCAGGTCCCTGCACTGATGGCATGGATGGCAGGGATGTGTCACGGGTATCATCACATGCACAGGGTGTGATGTGGGAGAGCCAGAGGCCTAGGCTGACAAACTGTTGAGAGCATATTTGTAAGTAAGGAAGGGGTGCTGGTTAGATGGGCCATGGAGAGGTGCTGTGTGTGTCTGTTGGTGACCTGCATGTGACAATGGTGTTGGACTGTGTGCATGTATACAGTCAAGCCCAGTGCTAGCCCTACATGTGTGTATGATGAAGAACTGTGGACTGTACATGGTGAAGTGGACAGTTCATTATCTCCGGCCATGAACATGGGAACTGGCTTCACCAAGAGTAGCACAGGCACCACCATGCCCAAGATCAGATGTGTTGTTAGTACCTGACAGTGACTGCTCAATGTTGGGCCTGTGTCCCCCATGGAACCACTCAGGACCATGTGCCCATGGCCTGCCACTTCATGGTGTGGACAGCACACTTGCCTCTGTAGCAGTGGAGGTACTGACACCATGGGAGTGTGAGTGTCCATGGTCAGGTGGACCTTCAGCAGATGGTGTTGCTCGCCTACATCCATGTGTCTGATGCCCAACTCCAACCACATGTTCCAGCACAGACAATGTGCGACACTGTCACAGCCCACTGTCTGTCCACTACATCAGTGAAATGATCAAGGGCATCGCCAATGCAGTGGAGGCAGTCACAGATGTGAAACTGTGCTGCATCCATAAACCTAAGCATCTGTCTGGTGTTGCATTCAGAATGTGCCTGTGTCTCCATGACAGCCCGAAACATGCCACGAGTGACCCATGATGTAACACCTGCAACAGGAGGTGGATGGGCAGCAGTCCTTTTTTGAGCACCCCTGTCGATCTGCCTGTGTGGAACCTCGACAGCTTACTAGCTATGGCCAGTGTCTACATTCAGTGATGCCATAGTTCTCACACTGTCCTGTACTATGTCACCACCCTCTGACTGTCCAACATCTGTGGCCTCTGGTGACTGGGTATGTGAGGGCATACTGACTGTGCATGGCCAATGGGGGCAGAAAAGGGATTTCAACCTCTGGGAGAGATTCAGCCCCTAACAACCCCACTTGTGCCTCACTATGGCCACCATCATCAGAGTCTGATGAGACACTGACATTAGGTTGTGAGGGGGACAGACTCCAACCCCCCTGTTCACCCGTGAGAAGCAAGAAAAAAGCAGTGCATTACCACCTGCACTAGTATGTATGGTAATCCACACAGACTCTTACAGATGAGGATCCACAACTGTATTACATTTCCCACATCTTCTCATCTTTGATCCCATGCACAACACACTAACTCACATACACACACAAGTCACATCACCTACATCCGGTTAACATTGCCAGTACAATGCACTTGTGAGGTATACAATATGACAGTGTATGTGATAGAACTGCACATAAAACCCAGTACACCTATCTTGAGAATGATATGCCACTTGTAGCATCACTGCTCCAGGTATGTACAATCTCCCTATTGTGTTTGAACAGGCATCTTAGAGTAATTGCCTCGTGTATAGCAGGCTGAGTAGTTACTCATAACTATAAGTGCAAACATGTTAATGTTTGTACAAATACACACCTGTCTTTCCCTAAGCTATGCACTGTAGTTAACTGCTCCGAAATGGAACATACAGTTATTCTACTCTGGCTAAGCACAACAGTTGTGCATAAGGCAAAATGGCAGCCCTTAACTTTCATAGGGCATATATGATCTGTAACACAAAATTATCACACTTACCTGGTGCAGGACCATGGACCATGGCCACACCTCATAGACCTATGAAAAGGTGAGGAAGAGGTATTGCCAGCAACACCAAATGTTGCAGTGTTACAAGGTAATATGTGAATATATCCACATGTACAGTAGCTAATGTGATACTAGCTATATTGCTGACATTCTGAGTATTTGAGCACAACTGTGCATAAAAGCCAACCCCCCTATGCAGATAAACATGACACCCATGTACTGGTATGTAGAGCCTGCCACAATGACTGATACAGTATTATACTTGTGAACACAGTAAGTTTACCTGGATGTGGACACTGTGACACCCACCTCCAGGATGTATGGCGTGATGGATGCCTGGGAGCTGTTGGTTGATCCTTGGTTTGCCAGGAATTCCTCTGTGGCTGATAGTGGTTGTTCTGCGCAGGCCCTCCACCGGTGGCAGCACAATCCCTAGCAAAAGCAACTGCCCTTTGACATGCAGCATTGACCATATCTGTGGGCTGATGTCAGATCTGCTCGTAGGTCCTGTCCTGTTGACCAATCTGATCAACAGCCCTCACAAGGTCACTCCACAGTGCTGCCCACTGTTCATGATTGTGGCAACCCCTGGAAAGCTGGCTGTGATGGTGGAGTCTGAGAGCATCCAGTACTGCATCATTCTCTGCAGATGAAAATGGTGGATGTCTCCTTTGGTACATCGTTCCTGCAAGACAGCAAGAGGGGAACACATTACAGGACCAGATACATGAATGTCCACTATGTACAGACCCTACACACTCATAATGGCCTGCACTATCCATTGCTCCCTCACACATTGTACCCCACAGTCTGGCAACACACTACATGTGTGGCTATCACCACATGTCATATGGCCACTGTCAGACAAATAGCAGTGTGCTATTACAACTATATGGGGACAGTCCAGCAACACCAGTGTGCCACAATGACAGAAAGCAATGCAGACCTGCTGTAGTATATGCTCCCTGTAGGCATCATACCTCTCAACTATACAGATGTTTGCAGAATGTTAACATATTTGCCTCATAGATGTGGTCCTTTTTGCCTAAACTTTTGTATGTCTAACAAATGGTTGTCCAATCATTGATGGTTGCTGTCAGAAAATTAAAACAAAATCTGACTGTCACACGTCAGGCCCCCTCAGAAAACATGTATGCTACAGTAATATATGTTAGTCTATTCACATTCTTACTTTGTATGGCTAATATGTATACTCTGTCACTGAGTTTGGGCCTTTGTCTCCTCATTAATGATGGCTTTGTCCTGATTTCTTACTGTAGGAAGTTGAGAGGTATGTTAGGCATAGCTCTCAACCAAACAGAGATGAATGTCCATGAAACAGGGACTTAGCCAGAGTACATCAGGGACATTCAGGGAGATTTTCACAATCTTAGAACTATTTATGTGTGACATTGACAAACTGAGAGGAGATGAATTACAGTACATCATTTGATGTTACAAGACTGTACACCCTTACTTAGTGTCATTATGTCTTACGTGTAATCTACTGTCTTTACTACAACAGCTGACCATTGTATGAGGGATTGACAGGGACAGAGGGGAGATGTGATTGAAAGCAGGGACAGCTGAGAGGCATGTCTATAGATGTTGGACAGCAGAATATCACTGATATGTCAATATCATAGATCTAATACAAGCCAACTGTTGTAATCTCTGTTCCCTATACCAACATCCTCCCATTTGCATTCCATTTATGGGAATTCTAGTACATACTTGGCAGAGTGATATATTAATTTTTTGAAACATTCCTCTGCAAATGCTTTGCACAGATGCTGCATGTTTAAGTAAAACAACATGCAGACTTGTTCCCCATAAGCAGTTGATTGCCTTTTGTAGATAATGCTCATTAACAGGTAATTGCCTCTGCACCAATCTGTGTCTCAGAATTGCTAACTGCATCCAAAACATCTGAATTGCACTATCATTAGCTAATGACATGGCACAACAGTGCAATATATAAGGCTTTCATGTAGGCCTTGGCCCCTTTCTTAGTTCTTGAGATGGACATTACTGAGGTGTGAAAACTACAGCATCACAGAGGGTAGGTACAACTGCTGTCCACTGTAGAGATTTGGGAAGTATGTGCACAGTTTTGGCCTCTTATGTCTGGTTAGTGTCCCATAAGAATGTGGTCATCTGGCAGTTCACTCACAAACATTGTGGGTTAATGTCAGTAACGGAAGAGAGACATGAGTGACACACTTCATACCCATCAGAATATACATGTTAATGCAGTAACTGTTATTCTGTCGACTTGCTATCTTTGTAGGGCCAAACTGTTGAACATGTCCCTATCTCTGGGCCTTTGCCCCTCCAGTAAGTATGACTGTGTCTGGATCCCTTGCTATAGGGGGTTGGGAGGTATGGTAGGTCTGTAGCAGCTACCTTTACATACAGCTGTGTATGCTATAGGCTGCAGCAGCTGCTGCAGCCTACAACACATAGAAGGGGTTTGTTAACACTTTGTTAGACAGCAAGCTGTAAAATACCTCTTAATCTCTTTGAGCAAGAAATCTGGACAAAGCCATAAATAATGGGGGGACAAGGACCAAAAATAGGGAATATTTTTAAATATGGCCCTTACAAGCTTTAAAAGTAATAGAATAGCAGGTTTTGCATTAGCATGATTTTTGAGGGGTATAACCTATGAAACTCTCCTTATTTTCAGACCTCAGTCTTGAAAGATTTGCCAAGCATTTGCTAGAAAACCAAATTTTAATGAAACATGGACCCAAAGTATGAGGCAAATATCTGGGCATTCTGCAAAAATCTGTACAGTTGAGAGGTATGAGCTGTGCATGTAACTGTGGCAGCTATGTCAGGGCTGTCATTATGGCATAGCCTGGGTAAGGGTATTCTATACAGTCCAGTCGGTGCATGTGCATAAGGTATATCTGTTATTCAACAGTGCGAATAACAGTGTGGCAGGCAACGTAAAGTTAGGTGATATGGATATGTGTATTTTGTCTCTGCCTGCAGGCCTTTATGTTGCAAAATTGGGTAGAAGTTAATTAAGTAGCAGTAAACTGTGGGGATTAAGACTGCAAGACACAGTCATTACTTGTTCTCTGTACAATAATGTAATTGAAGTTCATCACAACACTGGAATTAAATCCAGGACTGTGTGTGGCAAAATGTACTGCATGCAACACATTTAACAGACTGAGCTACTGAGACACTGCAAAAGCTAGTGTATTTGCAAGATATATGTGCACATATACATGCTATGAGAGACATTTCTGCATCCATGAGTATGTGCATGGCTTTATATGGTTGTAATTCTGCAACAGGGTCCCAGTTGTACATGTACTTTGCTATAGCTGCCTTAACAGGTGTCTTTCCACAAGTTACTGATAAAAAGCCACATATACCTGCTATCCCAGGCCTCGCATACATCCATTGGTATGTCTTTGGCTGTCCTCTGGTGTATTATTGAACCAGGGTCCAGGGTACACTCAAATATTTCCCGTTCCTTTTATATATCATTTACATGCTTAATGACAGTAGGTAGCAGTCAGTATGTATTGCTGGAAACACCAGTATAACCTGAAACCTGTGTAGTGTGGTGTATTAATCCATTGTGTAATAGTGATGAGGGGCCTGGGTTTGAGATTTGGCAGAGGTGTTTAGTTTGTACATGTGAGTAACACTGACATAGACACACTTAGTCATTAAAGCTCACTTAAGCTGAGTGAAGCAGTGTGGCATGAAAAACATAGTGAACAGCAGGAAGGGATGTGCAAGAAGGGTGTAGGAAAGAACCATAGCTATCCATTTCTTGTACAGCAACAGCTGTGCATTTTGACAGATATTGTAGTTGAATTTCAACTATCAAACCCCAGAGAGAAGGGTGAGGACAACATGAATGTGTTGTAAAGCCAACTGGACCACATTAGTTGTGTCCAGTGGACACGTGCAAAATGGAGAGCTATGTATGAGGTGATATTTTTTATGGGACAGGTGCCTGTTTTTTTTAAGGCGAGAGTGGAATGTTGGGGAAGGGACATAGGTACATGTGGGGAGGTCAGTTGGGTAGGAGAGGATGCAATAGCAGACAGACAAGACAGCAAACATGGGCAGTGTGTGACACATGAGGGGGTAAACACCTTGGATGGGGAGGATGTTGTGGAATTGGAGATGCATGTGCCTATAGACGGCAGCAGTGTAACTGAGGTCCTGACCCATGGGCAGTCCACACTGCTCCTTCACTGCTCCAAAAGATAGCTGTGCTGGAGGCTGGGGTCCAGGGTCAGCCTGCCCCACCAGGTTGGCCAGTGTGTCCTCAATCTGGCGCAGGTGATGTTCATAGCTCCTATGAACAATCATGCACAGCATGGCCGGTATTTGCTGCTGGGTGACTTCTGCACTTCTACCACTGCTCCCAGGGGGAAGCTAGGCCCCATCCCCTGAGACAGAGGTGGCACCAACGTCCTGGCTCCCAGACATGCTAGGACCCAGTGCCATGGCCAGTTGAGGTAGGGTAGGAGGATCACTGGGAAACGACCTACCCTGATGTGCTGTGGTGATAGAGCTTATAGCAATAAGTATAGATTAGTTATGAACAAAACATATTGTTAGTAATAACAGCATGCCAGAACAGTGGAAATAACCCAAGTACATAACAATGCATGTATGTGAAACACAACAATAAATAACAGAACAGTCAGTATAATAACAGCATGCCAGTAACAGTTACAGCATAAGGCCAACAAAATAGGTAATTCAACAAAATATGTTAATATGCAACAATTATAATACATAACAATAATAAACACATACCCTAAAATACAGTTTAGTGTAACAATATATGTTAATAATAAACCATAACCAATGAATAACAATAATAAATAAATGAAGATAAGGAGTGGGGATAGAGAGAAACACAGTCCATTAGTACTATTATTGGCTATATACTTGACAACAGTACTATTATCTACTCTACAGGTCTGTCCTTTCTTTATGTGTATACATCCCCTATAGGTGCTGTAGCATGTACATACCTCTCTAGCTATCTGCATGGGACAGTATGGGCCAAGCAGTAACAACTGCTGATACACAACTACACAGAACATGTGCACATCACGTGGACCTATATGACTAACAAGGTGCACTGTGGGATGATGTATTGATACTCTTCTATTTAGGTAATCATTTTTCTGATAAACCACTGACAAAGGACTTACACACTACAAATTACATTATATGACAACATGACACTTGAGAGACATGTATGTGTATACTACAAAAACTAAACAACTATCATGCCTTGCTTGGCAGGCATGGGGATAGAACCCAATAGCAGTGACTGCAGAGGACATCTGCATGGCATATATGAATTGGCTGCAGCAAAGTGTTTACTGACACCCCAATCATACAACCATACCAAGAATACACATGTTACGTATCTCACTTTATCATTATAATATTTACTGCCTTTATTTTATGCTGTATTTTCACATCTTTGCTAATGATTCAAACAGTTTGTGACATCTCAACACAGAATAATGTATTGATAATTTGGGCTACCTCACCCATTTACCTGTAGTTCCTGTGGAAAGAGAAGTTGTGAGCATTAAGTAGTGAAGAAAAATAAAATACCTAGGGTCTATAAACACAATAGGCTCCAAAACAGAGAGAATGTTTAGGACAAGGATTTATGAGCACTTATATTCTATTTCAAGAGCAAATATCAACAATTCACTATAAAAGCACACTTCAGAATGCCAGAGGTTTACTAAATTTAAGTTTGGAATCTTAGAAATTGTGCCATGAAGTGTAAGGGGTGGGTGGTGGGAACTAGAAATAGAAATTAAGGAACTTTTATGGATTGTTAAGTTAAATTCAATTTACCCTTCAGGTCGTAATGAAAATCTTTCACTCTTGACTATCTTAAAGGAGAGAGCATTAGCCTTTTAAAATATTATTTTTAATATTTCAAATTTGGGTGTCATATTTCAAACTTTAGCTTTGTTTTTTATTAGTAGTTTTTTTTTAAGTTTCTAAGAATGTTTTAAATGAAGAGCATGCCTTTTTTCATGAATGTCAGTTATTAAGAGTGATTCATTCACATTGAGTTGAGTGTATTCTTTCTTTAAGGTTGGTTGTTAGATTAATTGGATAAGTAGATTGCCTGCTGTTCATTTCTTATATAAATAGTTTAATTGCTGTAATTTTTGTTTTGATGAAGTCCCATTGATGTTAAGGGATGAAAGCACTTAATGTATTACATAAATAGTCTTTTATTTTATCCATTTAATCTGTTTTGGAGCTTACTGTGTTTATAGACCTTAGGTACCTTGTTATTTTTCTTTAGTCTTTATATTTGGTACTGGGAAAACGTATTTCATTTCATTATGTAGTGAAACCTTGCACTAGATTTGAACCCTGGTCTGTGTGTGCCAAAATGCAATTTATACAATGCATTTATCAAATTAAACAACTGAGGCACAGATGATTCTTAAATTACTGCTATTTGCCTACAGCTTACCTGGAAACAAAATATGACCTTTCAGTACTACTACAGTTTTATACTAGCCTACAGTGACAGTAGAATACACATGCATGAAGTACAAGCATTACAGAGATAGTAGATAACTTGTACATTACCATATAGACTGCAGGTGTACAGGATATATTGCTAGTGGGTTTAAATATATGTTGAGTCAACAAACAATATCAGATCATGGAGTGGGCTACCTCACCCATATACCTTGCTTATCTGCTGTTTGTGGATGACAGAGCCTTATGTAAGCAATAGTTGCCTAGAAGCAGCCTTGACCTGTACTGTTTGTGTTACAAGATTCATTTGGCAGCCATTATATTTGCAGGCTACAGCTATTACACTGTTATATTTGACTACAGCACCATAACTCATAGCCTGAATACATATAGCTCAACTGTAATGGTTAAAACAAGACATTCCCGATCTACACAATTTACATTGGTGTTATTGGTATTGGTTGATGTATTATTGCAGAGCAGTTGTTATAATTCATTTCTTGCAAAACAGTTCTACTTCCACATTTATTGCATAACAGACTTTATAGGACATACTTTCATGCAGTTCCTGGAATAGTTTTGAGTTTTTATCGTACAACAGTGCAGGCGTTGCAATGCAGCTGTAATTCCACACTTATTGCACTACAAACTTAATTGTAAATACTTTCTTATGGTTAATGCTTTATTCTTCCCTGTTTATTGCACTATAGTTGGCAGTATTCACTTATTGCAGTACAGCTCTAAGTCCAAATTTATTGCAATACAATCTTTACTATATATACCTAATTGCAGTTAATGTACTCTTTCTTGCTTATTTGACTGTAGTTATCATAATATATCCGTACTCACCACACTCATGGCACAACCCGGCCAATGCCCGGCATGCACCTTGAGGTTGCAAGCCCCCTTCTCTGCAGCTGTTGGGAGAGAAGAACACCATTATGCATACCAGTTTAGCAGACATTCAGATTAGATATTGGTGCTACACAGATAAACGTATTTACATACATGTGGGACATCTGTTACCCAAACTTCTTGGACTCAGGTGTCCAAGAGATCCCCCTTATGTCTCTTCAGGTCATTGTAGTAGTGACAACACTGTTCACCTGTGCAGGGGATACCAGTTGCACTGGTGAGGTCCCTTGCCAGCCATTTCCAGGCCTCTGTTTTGCATTCTGAGCCCTGGTAACCTCCCTGCAGAAGTGGGCCTTCATGTTTTTTACAAGAGTCCAACCATGACCCTGGACTCCAGGATGCCCCAGTGCTGCACCTGAAAGTGAGAACCCTCACCAGCACCTGCCATAGTATCCTTCAGAGAAAGAACTCCAACTGATTATGCTGTATTTCTGCCTACTGAGCTTAATATATCCTGTTTTCTCACACTTACACACCATGGGGCAATATTTAAAAATGTGGTGTGTTTCTTAGCAGCACACAAACTAGCACAGCTGAGCAGTGCGAAAACCCAAAAACCCATATAATTAGCAGTGCTTAGCAGTGTGCAAACCAGCTAATCAGAGCCAAGCAGTTGCATAAACATTTTCAGCTGTTATTGTGTTTATGCAATGCTTAACATGGCTTAGCAGGTCTTAGCAGAGCTTAGCAGAGCGCAATGGGCCAGAATTTAAATAAAATTGGTATAATTTGTATTTCAAAACTAAATACTTATTTTTCCTTCCATATATTCAAATTCTGTACCTACTGCTCATGGAGATGTAACTCTACCCATTTGGCTATGTGGACATGTGAAATTCTGCTATAACTTTACACATACCTGTGAGCAACGCATAAGCACTGCTAAGCACTGCTTTGCTACATGAAAATCTGCTCAGCTATGCTTAAACTTGACCTTTAAATAAATAAATGCATCCGGTTTCTATTTTTAGATGTTTGGAAGGTATCTCAGAATCTCTTAGCACTGCTGCACTCCGCACCATGCTGCACAAACATGCTTTTTGAAAAATTAAAAAAAATTAAATGACATTGATATAATATAATTGGACAGTACAGGGAGTATGTTACTCATCTGCGGATACAGTTAGCACCACACTCCCTACACTAATTCAATAACTGTGTTCCATGGCTCTCCCTCAGCAATGCAGCATAATTAATATGCATGGCATGCTGCTGAGGGAGAGCTGTGCACACAGACATGGTAACATTCTGTGTAGGCTCTACACTATGCCTACACAGATTTTATTCAATCATGGGGCTTTACTGTAATAGATTCAGTTCAGAAAATAGTTGTGACATACTATATATCTGGTCTGTTTATCAGGAGGCAATTTATCTCATCATCTAAACTATAATTCCAGTAATCCGTTTTCAAGGTATGAGCCTGTTGTATTTCTGTAAAGTTTTGGAAATCCCATAAAGTAAAACTGTTAGCTTAAACTTTCTCAGTAAAGACCATTTAAAAATGAGTTGTTATTAACTTTTAAAATAATACAATCTGAAAACAATCACAATATGAAAGTGTCAGCTGAATATAACACATCTTTTCACGTACCATTCTCCAGCAGTAACATTAATATATGGCAACAATAAACAGTAACATTGTTTGCAGTTTCATGCTTTTATCATTTTTGTTTCATTTTGAAAAACATATTAAGCATATTTCTTCCACAGAGTGCTAGCTTGGGCTAAAGGGAAGTCTCTCTGTTGATCAGTGGCAGTGAAAAACATTGAGCAGCCTGCCTGCCCCTATGGGAGTGGTTACTGACTTGAAACTGTAGTTTTATTGGCCATTTTGGGTCAATTCCAAAACTCCTTCATCTTCCTCTGTTAAAACCCTCTTTTGCGCGGTTTTGCGCATTTTTGTGCATAGCGCAACAGCGGGCAGTGCCGCCTAATTGGGTTTAAACTATTCCTGGCTCCACAAAGTCTGCTCTTCACTTTTTCCCTTAGAACTGCTCTATCTCTCAATGTAAACACCATATTCTCATTCTAAGGCCCTTCACTGGTCCAATTAAGTAATCCTACAAGTTAGCACTATTAAACCATAAGCACTACTTACTCTTATACTCTCTACGATTACCCTGTCCTCTATTGGTCCGTCTTAAATTCAGTTTCCCTATATTACTCTAGCATGTCCAAAGGTCAGTCAATGGTTTCCTCTCCAGTCCAGCTGGTGAATCTGGGAATTTTGAGGCAGTGTTACAACTGTCTCATGTACACGGACAACCCTCTCCTCCTCCAAACAGGTTCAAATATATGTGAGAGATGCAACTATTTAGCCAAACTGGAGGCTGAGCTCTCTCATCTCAAAACTGGTGTAACCAGTCAGGAGGAGAAGGTAACCTCACACAACACAATTCCAGTATCACATAGTCTCACCACATCAGCGAACCAAACACATAAATGTGCAAAAACATACTCAGAGGCTCTAAATAAAAGTCTACCTAAGTAACAGAGACCTCCAAAGCAGACATCCAAGCAAACGCTACCTCAAAACAAAACACGCACAACACATAGCCCACAAAGTCAGTGTGCCAAGCAGCCACAGCCCTTAAGGCTGAATAACACACCTGATACACTTGTAATAGGTGACTCTATTGTCAGACACACTGACGTCCCGCTCACCAGGCTGAATAAAGAGAAGGTCACAGTGAGCTGCCTGTCGGGTGCTAGGATCCACCACATAACGCAAGCACTCAGGTCACTCCAAAGCAAATACAAATATGACTCAGTCATTGTACATGCTGGTGTGAATGACCTGAGACGTACCTCCCTGGACTACATGAAAAGAGACATAGAGGAGCTCTCTGATCATGTAGCCCAGGCTGGTATGACCCTGACCTTGAGCAGCATCTTACCCTCACCTAGAATGATGCCACAGTACAAAGACAAAATGATCTATTTTAACAATTGGCTAAAATTTTGGTGTCATTCAAAGGGGATCCAGTGTCTGTCAGCCTGGGATGACATGCTCGACAAGCCACATTGCTTCACTAGGGACGGCTTGCACCTGTCACCACTGGGCTTTCGGATATTGGCAAAGGCTCTTGCCACCCCTATAGTGCCTTTTTTAGGCAAGGCTCAAAAGTCAAACCCACCCCCATAGACAGCACAAGGAACAAGAAACTAAGGGTAGTGCTGCTAAACGCCAGAAGTCTTAACCTCAAGATGCACGCACTCGAAGCTCTCCTCAGTATGGAGAACATCGGTATCTGTGCAGTGACAGAAACCTGGTTCAAGGCTCCAGAGAGCACCCCAGCACTACCAGGCTATACCTCATATCATGCTTTTCGGCCCCAAAATCTGGACCGAACCACAAAAGGAGGGGGAGTTTCCATATTTATCAAGGATATCCACACCTCCAGGTTAGTGGCATTGCATGAAGTATCGGAGACCATCCATGTGCAACTAACAGTGGGCAAGACTGCTTTTCAGTTTATAGCATCCTACAGACCACCCTCTCAAAGTCAGGAATCCCACTCGGCTTTCCTGAAAACATTGGAGAACATGAAGATCTCTCCAAACACCATTATATTGGGCGACTTCAACTACCCAAACATTGACTGGGAGCACTACTCAAGCCCCAGCATCTTAGCCCAAAGGTTCCTGGAAATTATAAACTCAAATGCTATGGAACACCTAGTCACCACTCCCACAAGAGGGGACAACATACTAGACCTGATCATTACCAACATGGGGACTCTATGCTCCACACCAGAAGTATATCCCTCATTGGTAAGATCAGACCATAAATTAATTTCACTGGATGTCCACATCCCGACCCCACCCCCAGCCCAGAAAACCACAGTGAAAAACTTCTCAAAAGTGAACTTCTCACTTCTCAAAACCGAAGTGGAATCCTTCAAGGCCCCAGGGCCAGTGGAAACTACGGCCCAAACTGCAGAATCCTATATAAATGCATTCTACGGACATCTCCAGGAATGCATGGATCATGCTATCCCAAACAAAACCAAGACCCAGTCATCCAAAGGCAGGCGTCCAGTCTGGTGGACCCCTACCATAAATAAACTGTACAACAGAAGGAGGAAGCTACTACATGATAGAGCAAAATCCCTAATAGGGAAGGCATCTCTGATCAGTACTAGCAAAAAATTACGATCTCTCATAATAAAATCCTCCAAGGCCAGCTTCGAGAGAAAAATTGCACAGGACATCAAAGACAATCATAAGGCTTTTTTCAGTTATGTTAGAAACCTGGGATGCAACTCCCAGACTTGTTCTGAGTTGATTCTAAATGACAAAAAATACACTGAACCCACAGACATCGCCAATATCCTGGCAGACAGGTTCAGTGCAAACTTCTCCACCCCCCCCAAAAGAGCAAGTATCTATCCCGGCAGAGGGCTGCCTCCCAAACATCTCTGATGCTCAGGTGAAGGCTGCCCTCTCCAAAGCAAAAAACACTGCTTCCATGGGACGAGATGGTGTCCCAGGTTGCATCCTGCATGAACTGCAAGAGGAACTAATCCCTCAAATAAAACAGCTATACAATCTCAGCCTCACTACAGGATATGTGCCCACAGAATGGCGTACAGCAACAGTGGTCCCACTCCACAAAGGTGGAGCCTCTACGGACCCTGGAAACTATCACCCCATAAGCCTGACTAGCTTAGTCTGCAAGGCTATAGAGAGGATCATCATGGAGCTCATAAACAAAGACATTGGGGACCTACAGACACTAGATCCTACCCAGTTCGGCTTTGTCAAGGGCAGATCCTGCCTTTTGAACCTGGTTGACTTCTTCGAAACAGTCACCAAAGCCATAGATGAAGGGAAGGTAGTCCACACAGCCTATCTGGACCTTGCAAAGGCATTTGACACAATACCCCATTCGGGTATCATAGATAAGCTATCCAGCTTAAATATAAACCCCTATGTCACAAGATGGGTCGCAAACTGGCTCAAAGACAGAACCCACAGAGTGATAGTTGCTGGAGTCATGTCAGACTCGAAACCGGTCACAAGTGGCATCCCACAGAGTTCTGTCCTGGGACCACTCTTGTTCGGTATATACTTTTCCGAGGTACAGGCAAACGTGGGAGGACTATGGCTCACCAAGTTTACAGACGACTGCAAACTGGGCGCCATAATCAACTCTCCAGCTGACACAAACATCCTTCAAAAAGGTCTCACAGAGACAGATAACTGGTGCCAGCGCCATGGTTTAAAGCTAAATGCCAAAAAAATGTATAGTCATACCCTTTGGCAAAAACAATGTGCCCACAAATTACCACATAGGCGGAAACCCATTAAGTACAGAGAAAGTTATTAGGGACCTGGGGACCCAAGTTGATAGCAATCTCTCCTTTGAAAACCACATTGCCAAAGTGGTTAGAAAGACCTTCTACATAGCCCACCTCATCACAAAGGGTTTCACATCTAGATCAAGAGAGGTAATCGTGCCCCTTTATTCATCCCTCATCAGGCCCATCATAGAATACAATGCCCCTTTTGGGATGTACCTTACCCGACACCTGCAGCAATTAGAAAGACCACAAAAGTATCTCACCAAGAGGATCAATGGTCTCAAACAGATGCCATATGCTGCTCGGTTAAAAAAACTCCAGCTCTACTCAGTTGCATACCGTCTACTTTGAGGCGATCTATGCCTGCCATACATAGCTATGTCAAATCCAGAATTAATGGACATGCTCCACCTCAGTAAATCTAAATCCCTTAGAGCCACATGCTCGAGGGACTTGAACCTCAGCACAGAAATAAATAGAACTTGCTGGAGGGACAGTTTCATAACCCAGAGGCTCCCTTTGCTCTGGAATAGAATTCCAGTTCATGTGAGGCAGAGCACCTCACTGAATCTCTTCAAGAAGAATCTCGATAGGTGGATGGGGGATCGTAGGTTTGTCCCAGGGATTACTCCCGTGTCACTATTAGACAGAGGCACAGTAAACTAAACCTTAAAAAGGGCACAGTATACTCAAATCAAGGGGTGGCGTAAGCCATACAGAATCGGGCTAGGCTTATAATTGCCCCAGGGCAGATAGCCTAGTATGAACCTATGAACCTATGAATGTATTTCTGAAAAAAAACTAATGGAATTTTCTAGAAATATATATATATATATATATATATATATATATATATATATATATATATAACAGTATACAGTTGAATGGAAAACTCGATTCTACTTTTATATGATATATTCTACATTAATTAGCAGTTTCTAATAACATATTGCATGAAGTCTGACAAGATTTGAATCTGGTTCCTCTACATTCTGGCAAGTCTCAACTCAATGAGGATACAAATCCCTGATTTCACCTTGTCATGAACTGTACCCCCTTCATATTATTAAGTAAGTTAGTAAGTAAATAAGTAAGTAAACAAATAAATAAATGTAGGCAGTTTTGATGAAGATGAGTACCCTGCACCTCCTATGTGGGTGGAGGGGGCAACCTCATCTCCCACCATCCACTTACTTAAATGATCTTAGTCCATAATCACACAGCTTTGAACATAAAACAATATACATAGTGAACTATTTATGAAACATACATAGAAATCAGTCTGGCACTGATTTTTATGGTAAAGTCCATTCATCAACTTTCAAATCATCAAGTTAAAAATATATAAGTTGAAACCTGGTCCGTTTAGTGCTCATTGATTAGCAAGTTAGCCATTGAATCCTAATGTATGTTGGTGTACACACAGAATTAGGAAAAATACTAAACATTAATTCCATGCAAAGGCATTTCATCAGCAAGATAAAAAGTAATGTGCTCCTCAAGAATGCCCTGATTACATTTGGATATACTAGTCTGAAAAGCATTTTCCATCTTGCAACATAACAGCAAGTACTTGTACATGCTGCAGTAAACAATAAAACCCTAGTACTGCAACTAATAAAAGGATATACAGTAGTCATAGAAAAATATGAAAGACAAAGCATGGTAACGTAAACAATAAAACCCTAGTACTGCAACTAATAAAAGGATATACAGTAGTCATAGAAAAATATGAAAGACAAAGCATGGTAATTGATTTGATTTTTAGATTTCACTTTTTAGTTCATAGGTTCATAGGTGTGTACTAGGCTAATGGCCCTGGAGCCTTTACAAGCCTAGCCCATAGAAGTGCCCTAGCATCATGCCACCTGACGTTTGTTTCCAGTTCTTCTATCAAGTAGAGCTACTGGAGTGATCCCCGGGTGAACCTTCTATTTCCCATCCACTCATCAATATTTCTCTTGAAGAGGGCCAATGAGGTGCTCTGCTTGATATGTATGGGAAGTCTATTCCAGAGCATGGGCATTTCTCTGGGTTATGAACCTGTCCCTTCAGCATGTTCTGTTGATTGTGGTACTGAGGTTGAGGTCTCTGGAGTGTGTGATGCTGAGAGATTGGGATTCCTTTAGGTGTAGCATTTCTAACAGAGCTGAGTCGCACATGGCTTTGTAAGTCAAGCAGTAACCGCCTCAGTAGATGATATGAGATAGAGAATAGCTGGAGCTTTTTGAGTCTGTCTGTGTAGGACATGTGTTCTTCTTCATGAGGTACGTTTGTGGCCTTTCCAGCTGTTGCATGTGTCTAGTGAGGTACATGACAAATGGGGCATTATACTCAATTATTGGCTTAATGAGGGAAGAGTAGAGAGAGATGATGACCTCGTTCTTCCTGGATGCAAAACCCTTGGTAAGGAGATGTGTCACATTGAAGGACTTTCTGACTACAGTGGCAATGTGGTGGTCGAAGGAGAGGTTGCTGTCAATCTGCATCCCCAGATCTCTTATAATGCCTTCAGTGTTCATTGGGCTCCCATCAATGTAGTAATTAGTGGGAACTGAGTTTTTCCCAAAGGGGATGATGATGCATTTTTTGGCATTAAGCTTAAGGCCATGGTTTTGACACCAGCCATTGGTCTCAGTAAGGCCTTTCTGTAGGATGTCTGCATCACTTGGGGAGTTAATAATGTCTCCCAGCTTGCAGTTGCCTATGAATTTGGTCAGCCAGTGTCCTTCCATGTTGGCCTGGATCTCTTAGAAGTAGATGCCAAACAGGAGAGGACCCAGGACTGATCCTTGTGGGACTCCACTCATGACTGGGTGGCAGTCTGAGTTGGAGTCCACTACTTTCACACTGTTGGTTCTATCTGTGGGCCAGTTTGCAACCCACCTAATGATATAGGGGTTGATGCCTAGTTTGGTGAGAGCATCAATAATTCCTGAGTGGGGAATGGTATCAAAGGCCTTGGTCAGATCGAGTTCGGCTGTATGAACTGCTTTGCCCTCATCCACTCTGGTGACTGACTAAAAGAAGTCAACCAGGTTGAGCAGGCATGATCTACCTTTCACAAAACCAAATTCTATGGGATCTAGAGTTTGTCTATATTCTTGTTAATTAGGTCCATGATGATGCGCTCCATAGCCTTACATATCAGACTCATCAGGCTAATGGGGCAATAATTCCCAGGGTCTATAGTCACTCCCCCTTTATGGAGATGGATGACAATAGCAATGTGCATTTTGTAGGGACAAAGCCTGAGGTGAGGCTGTGACTAAACAGGACACACAGATGTGGTGCCAGTTCACTTTGTAGTTCATGTAGAACACATCCAGGGATATTGTCGGGTCCCATGGAAGCTGTATTCATGGCCTTGGACAATACAGCTTTAACCTGTGCTGCAGTAATGCTAGCTGCCTGGCATTCCTCTGGTATTGTGATTGGTCCTTTGTGGGGGACAGGGTTAAAGTTGGCACTGAATCTGTCAGCCAGTATGTTGGCAATATCTGTTGGCTCAGTATAGGATGTACCATTGTGCAGTAACTCAGAGCAAACCTGGGTACTGCCTTTGAGATTCTTGATATAACTATGGAAGGCTTTGTGGTTGTTTTAGTGTCTGCTGCAATTCTGCCTTCATAGCTGACTTTAAAGGTTTTGATGAGGGATCTCAACTTTTTGTTGAGGCTAATAAGGGAGATTTTCCAGTCTTGGGACTTCACCTTTTCCTGCAACAGTTTCTTCCTTCTGTTATGGAGTTTATTAATGGCAGGGGACCACCAGATTGGCTTCCTTTTTTTGGAAAAGAGCATCTTGATTCTATTGGGTATGGCTAGTTCCATGCATTCATATACGTGTCCGTACAGTGCATTGGTGTATGATTCAGCAGTCATGCAGCTATTTTCCATTGACATGGGTGCTGTGAAGTTAGCCACCATTGTTTATAGGAGCCCAAAGTCAGCTTTGGAGAAGTTTTTCATGGTGGTTACCTTTGGGCGGGGGGCAGGGGGCATGGGTGAGATGTGGATTTCCATGGTGATTAGTTTGTGGTTGGATCTAACCAGGGAGGAATTGACTATTGGTTTAGAACAATGGTTGCCCATGTTAGTAATAACCAGGTTGTGGATGTTGCTTCCTCTAGTGGGGGTAAGAATGAGCTGCTCCAGGGTATTTGAACTGATGAATTCCCGGAAGCATTGGGCCAGTGTATTGCTGCATGAGTAGTTTTCCCAGTTGATGGAGGGGTAGTTGAAGTCACCTAGTATGAGAGTGATGGGTTGGACCTTAATAGCTTCTAGGGGGCTTAGGAACATGGAGTGAGAGTCTTGGGACATGGTTGGGGATCTATAGCAGGCTACAACCTGAATCCTCATTTTACCCAATGTTAGTTGTACCTGAAGTATCTTAGATGCATTATGCTTGGCTACTAGTCTAGAGGTGTGCATATCCTTTATGAATATGAAAACACCACCACCTTTGGAGCTTTGGTCCATGTTCTGGTGTCCGAAAGGTATGGAATGAGTTATAGCCTGGTAGCATAGGGTTGGCTTCTGCTTCTTTAAACTAGGTCTCTGTTTCAGCACAAATGTGGATGTTCTCCATTTTGAGGAGTGCTTCGAGCAAGTACGTCTTGAGATTTAGTCTTCTAGCATTTAGCAGCATGACCCTCATATTGCATTTATTTATAGCTATTACTGTGGTAATTTGGTCTTTGGGACATCTCCTAAAAAAGGCACTATAGGGGTGGCAAGAGCCTTAGCCATTATCCGGAAACCCAGGGGTGACAGATGCAGGCCATCTCTGGCAAAGCATCAAGGCCTGTCAGTCATGTCATTCCAAGCAGACAGATACTGGATCCCCTTAGAATGACAACAGAAACTTAGCCACTTGTTGAAGTCAATAATTTTCTGTTTGTACTGTGGTATCATTCTACATGATGGTAGGATGCTGCTCAGGGCTAGGGTCATACCTGTCTGGGCCAGATAATGTAGATTTAACAATATGTTGTTAAAGCTATGAATTTGTCTTCATTGGCATAAACCAAAATGGTAATTGCTATCTCAGTAGAAGAGATTGTGAACAATTACTAGCAATATACAACTGCTTTTTGTAATGTATATTATATGTTTTGTTGTCAGGTATGTTTTCATACACAATGGGGGAATTTAATAAAGCCTATACAGATGGATTTTCTGTGTAGGCATAGTGGCATAGAGCTAACATGGAAGTTAGTCTCCATGCGATCCAGTAAACAGAGAAAAGGGGCATACACAAGCTTGCTGACATGGAAATGTCAGTGGCATACAAATCACCTCATAAGCAGGTGAACTGCATGCAAATTAGGTTGTTTTGGTATCCAGCAAGCAGATAGGTATCCGTGCAGGACCTGTGTTGGTGTTAGAAGTGTACATGGTAAATTTCCATGTACAGAAATGTAAATATTGAAGAGGGGCTGTAACAGCCCAATTAGAAGGTCAGAAATGTCATAGTAGGCACTATGTGCAAAACTATGCATTGTGAGTCCAAAACCTAATGCAAAATAATATAAAATAAATGTTTTTTTAATACCCATATTACGTTTGTGTGGCACACAGCAGCACACAAACATGCCATTATACAAAAAAAAAATATTAGAAATGTTAAAAAGTAAAAAGATGACATAAATGAGAATAATGCATTATAGGGCCTTGCATGCATTATGTACAATATGTACAATGGTAGATATCAGTGGATGCTAAGGAGGCAGGCCTTGGAATAGTGAAGTATCCATGTTATGCGCAAGGAACTGTATGCAAATGAGCTGGGGTTACTGAATAACAAAAATGGGCCACTGTGTCTGCAGATAAAACACGTGTAGCCCTAGAACTGTGTTGGTTCCTGCAGAACAGCTAACTAACATAAAAAGGGGAATGTGTCACAATATGTTTAAGCAGACTGGAGCTCACTGGCACCTGTTTGTGGGGTGCACTGCTCAGCTAAGCAACGGGGTGTGTCCATACTGCTGAGCAGTGTTTATACCAGCACCACAGATTTGCAGACTGTGCTGCAGTGCTTAGCAGAGAAGGCATTTAAAAAAAAGGAAATAGCCTGGAAAAGCCAATCATGTCTAAATGACTGCTAAGCCCTGTTCTACTGATACTGGGCCATTCAAACCCCCTCATTGATATACCTGGCAGGTGGAATGCATCATAGTTAGCCAATTACACAGGGTGCATCTACAGTACACCACTGTAAGGTATGCATACACCCTACAATCTGATTTTTCACCCATAATTTGCACCATTGGAGGACAGACTTGGGAATTTTAACTGACAGAATGCCAGAGGCTGCTGCTGATCTGCTACATTTAGATGTGCTAGAGGCCAAGGGTAGTGCTGATGCTGCTGCTGATAATAGGCCTAGATTGAGAAGGAAAAGAGGCCCAGGGTAACCTTTTAGGAGCTAAATGAGCTGGAGACTGCAGAGCACTACAGGGTGGACAGGGACATACTGCAAGAACTCACTGAGCTTTGCCTCCCTCAATTCAGACCGAGGGTGAACAAAGAGGAACCCATCCCAGTGGAAATAAAGGTATGTTTAGCCCTTAGAATACTAGCTACAGGTAATTTTCAAAGACCAAATGGGGACATGATGGGGCCTCACAGGCATCTGCATCCAGGGTACTCCACCAGTTCCTGCCTGCCATGCAAACACATGCCAGTGAGCACATTTATTTACCCTGCACCCCTGATGAGTGGGACAGTAGTATGCATCTCTTCCTCAGTGTAGCATACTACCCTGAGGTACTGGGTGCCATAGACTGCACTCATGTCCACATCAAAGCACCACCCAGTAAGGAGGGTAGAGTCTACTCAAACACAAGTGGTATCACTCCATCAACTGCCAGGACATGTGCAATGCCCAGGGTATTATTATGAGTGTGTGTGCCAGCAGCTCTGGTAGTTATCATGACTCCCATCACAGCTGTATCAGATGTTTGCCAGGGGACATCCCATATGGCCATCTGCTGGGGGATGCTGGCTATGCACTGGAACCGTGGATGATGACACCCATCAGAAATGCACACACATCTACTGAAGAATGCCATAATAAGGCACACACACATACTAGGAACATCACAGAGAGTGTGTTTGGGCTGCTTATGTCACAGTTCTGCTGCCTTGATATGTCTGGTGGAGCCTGAAAAAATATATTGAGCTCTGCTTACTGCTTCTTACTGCTTGCTCTTGCTGTGGGATTTGAAGTCTTCTTAAGACACTCAGTCTTTCTGGCTGCTGAAATCAAAGTCTAATTATCATAGTCTGTTTACCAAAGAAACTTGCAGAATATACACTGATACAGCATCTGACTTTAAGAGCAGTAACCAATAACTTTTATAATAAACCAAACCAGACAAACGTTGCAGCTTAAAGTACCGTTCCAACTTTACTTCTCATATAGTACAGATGATATGAGAGATATAACATTAACCTCAGGACTTGTGTCCCTACCATACCTCTAACATAACTTGATTTAATACAGACTTTTTATACATATTTTAGTTAAACACACACCCTCTTGGTTTTGGAAAGATACTGCCTTGATGACGCAAATGCTAACACATCTGTTCTTGTGCAAATGCTGATAAGTAAACTGTCTTCAAGAAAATGCCTTGTGGATTAGAAAAGCACATTTTTAAACTTTCTTAGAAAAGCATGTCCTGTTGTCCAGTGAAAGCAGATTACATTCTTGTCATGTCTGTAAGAAGTCAGTTTTCTTGATGTGTGTGCAATACACTCATAAGCAAGTACCTTATTTTTTTAAGCCACAGTCATTTAGTATGGTTGCTGATCACATATTACTAAACTCTGTTTCTGTATTTAAGCAAACTTTTTCTTTCAGCATATTTACAACAGAATTAATTTTAGCCTTAAATTCATAATATCTAACAATTCCCTCTGTTTTTAAACATACTCAAAACATTTTATACTGATATGTATATTTTGATCACATTATATAGTCTTTTGATACAACAAATCAAAATGCAAATTTACATAGTTAATACAGTGATATTAAAGTATTACTGCCAAACTGAATGCATTTAACAACTTTTTCTTTTGCAGATCATTCTGTGAAAATATTTTATCAGTGCTGAGCTGTGTCTGCTTTAGTTTAACTTGATTAATTTATTATTTTGCAATTACAGAATTTAATTTATGACTTGGAACTGTTTCATTAACTCTTTGCAACTTGTTGAATTAACTATAAGAGACAAGAACCATGTGCTACTGCAAGCATTTATAACATTGTGGTCATGTCTTTGAACTGCTCATTAACATCTTGGTTGACAGTGAAGTGAACATAAAGTACTGAACTGGGCTTAGATAATAAATATTTGAAAGCAATTATTTTACTGGGGTAAAACCAGTGATATTACAACTTGACAAATTACTTTTAAACTTATTACAATGTATTCTGTACAGTATATATTTACACAGACTGTTTGCTATTCATGCATTTCAATCTAGCAGCTATACTGAACCCAATTTTTTTAAAACATGATTTTTCACACATATTCATTGCTAGACATTAATTTAATTTGTACTGAATTCTTCTGTATTTGTACATACAAAGACTATAAAGTAAATTTAGTCTAATCTTACAAATTTAATAGCATTAATATTGCCAAAAACATATTGAAATAGTACTCTCTCTTGTATAGCTGTTATCAATTTTAAGCCATCTCTTGTTTTTTTAAACTATCTCTTGTATAACTTTACAGTTTAACAGGTTGTAAATACAATTTAATACTAAACAATACAATAATAACCATTATGATAGCTATTAACTTGTAAAATATCTTATCAGGTCAGGTTTAATCTGTGTTTAATACAATAATAACTAGAATGACAGCTATAAAATATTTTATCCTATCAGGTTTAATCTGTTTACCAATATGTCTAATGCACTAATACCTGTTTTTTCCTCCCCCCCTAAAAGAGTATTGTCAAGAAGGAATTAAATATTATTTTTTTCCTGTAGCTTCATTTCTGACCCTTGTTGTTTATTTTTTCTGTAGCTTTATTTCAGACTCTTGTTTATTTTTTCTGTAACTTTATTTCAGACCCTTGTTGTTTATTTTTTCTCTAGCTTTATTTTTGATTCTTGTGCAATACTGCTTATACAGTCAGTGTAAAACTGAGAAAGTACCCCTCCCCCTGTAGTACTGCAGTATTGTTTATCTGCTTTATAATATATGTCAGCCCAACACTTTGGTTATACATTTGCTTTATTGATTATTAAACTATAGACCTTTGTCTGATCTGATCATCTTTTCTGTTGCCTTTGCTGTCTATTTCTAGTAGTAGTAGTTATTGCACCCTCCTGTATACTTTATTTGAACTGTATGTATACTATAACCCATCTGCTGGCTATACTTGATGTAACTAAGGTTTTTTTTTTTTATTTTTTATCAGTGACATATATGCACAATTGTGATGTTTTATTATAATTACCAAATAGTGTTGCATGTGAACATTTTAACAATTATGTTTTAATAACAATAAGTTTTTAGAAAAACTCAAGTCACTTGTCTGGCAGTCTTGTTTCTTATCTTATCATTTCAAAATTTCCTGTAACTATTCATCCAGTTTAGGAAGGTCTGAGCTCACATTTCAGTTAACCCTTTTTAGCATTTTTCCTTTAATCATATATATTTTTTAACTTTTGATTTCAGTATTTTTTTATTTATTTAACTGTTCTGACATTCATTTTACAAAGACTGTTTGACTAATACCATCCGTGATTTTATTTCTTTTTAAAATTAAGAACTTTAACTATTTGGTGTGGTATTACTATACAATTATATAAAAAAAAATGTAAAAAAATAAATAGATATTAGCTTAACAAACACATTTATATATTTACATTATTTATATTTACTGTTGTCTGCCTGTTATTCTTGTGCGTTGTATAAAAAGAAAATACATGCATGTCAGTCTTGTGACTTTAAATCATTATTCTTATTAACTATTTTTATTTAATTTTTATACATTAGAACTGTTTTGTTTACCTTTTGACTATGCTATGAGAATGGCAGTCATATGCTCTACTTTACTTTAGTACTGATAAATATATTGCTTTAATTGAATGGAAGTTTTAAACATTTGAGAATGATTTGTATTTCACCATCCTACATGTAAGCTTAACCATTTTCAAAACACAAACATATTATAAAATATATTTCTTTTGCACAGATCAGCTGTAGTTTCCTACTCTTTCCCAATGTATGAAGGAAGTCAGTCTCTGTCAGTTCAGCTAATCTATTTTCTTCATCTTGTAACTGTTGTTTAAGAGTCTCCTGTAATGCATGGTCTTTCTGACATTTTTAGTAAGCTGTTCTGCTGAATTTGAAACTCCTACGTACTTTTGAAAAGATGTATGTATAACGTGTCTAAACTTCCTAAACTCATTGTGTCTGTCTTTTAGAAGTTTACTACATTCCTTAGTAACAAAATGTACTAGGGGTTCTATCAGTAACTGATTTGACTCACATGTGGTGACAGGACATAACTGTTCAACATCTGAATATAATGGAAACACTTTACCTTTAGTTAATTCTTTATCATGAACAGATCTGTCTTCACAGTCTATTGTTTTATGACATAATACACAAAATGCAGTTTTTGTTGAATCACACAATAAACATTTGTCATACCCCACATAGTTTTCTTTGAGATACCAGTTAAATATTGTAATACATTTGCATAATGCCTTACTATCAACCTGCCCTACTAAGGTTTTACATTTACTAATATGCTGTGTATACCAACATTGCAATTTTTTACATTTGCTTGAATTATGCATGAAAATATCCATACTGTCTAATTAAACATCCAAACTGTCTAATATCCAAACTGTCTTATAATATGGAAACTGTCCAATATCCAAACTGTCGAATAGCATCCATACAAAAAAATGTGACGTAGAAAAAAGTCTTACCAGTGAGCAAGAAAACAGGTGATCAGGCTGTTGTTGCAGATGGATGGAAATTTTTCAAAGTCACTTGAGAAGCACAACAGGCAGTGGACTGTTGGGCTAGTGGATATCCCTCTTTTCTTTAGTGAAATTATGGCACTGCGACTGGAACTTCTGTCTCACTCCGGATGTAGACGTCTAAAAAACTTTACTACTGCAAGCTGCATAAACTGAAATACTTCTGTTCAGAATTGACACATACGTACAAATGTTAGTTACTGCAATTTAACTGAAGTAACCCTCTGCAGGGCTTACCATCACCCCCCCTGTGTTTGAATGCAGAGTGTAGGCTCAGATGCAGGTATTAGGTTCAAATGCAGATTTTAGGTTCAAATGAAGGCTAGTTTGCCATTGAAAAAATATTATATGGTGCTAGACACTCAGCTGGGTCACTATTGAAAACATATTTAGATCTCTGCTTACTACTTGCTGCTTCTTGCTCTTGCTGTGGGATTTGAAGTCTTCTTAAGACGCTCAGTCTTTCTGGCTGCTGAAATCAAAGTCTAATTATCACAGTCTGTTTACCAAAGAAACTTGCAGAATATACACTGATACAGCATCTGACTTTAAGAGCAGTAACCAATAACTTTTATAATAAACCAAACCGGACAAACGTTGCAGCTTAAAGTACCGTTCCAACTTTACTTCTCATATAGTACAGATGATATGAGAGATATAACATTTACCTCAGGACTTGTGTCCCTACCATACCTCTAACATAACTTGATTTAATACAGACTTTTTATACATATTTTAGTTAAACACACACCCTCTTGGTTTTGGAAAGATACTGCCTTGATGGCGCAAATGCTAACACATCTGTTCTTGTGCAAATGCTGATAAGTAAACTGTCTTCAAGAAAACGCCTTGTGGATTAGAAAAGCACATTTTTAAACTTTCTTAGAAAAGCATGTCCTGTTGTCCAGTGAAAGCAGATTACATTCTTGTCATGTCTGTAAGAAGTCAGTTTTCTTGATGTGTGTGCAATACACTCATAAGCAAGTTCCTTATTTTTTTAAGCCACAGTCATTTAGTATGGTTGCTGATCACATATTACTAAACTCTGTTTCTGTATTTAAGCAAACTTTTTCTTTCAGCATATTTACAACAGAATTAATTTTAGCCTTAAATTCATAATATCTAACAGAGCCCTGCAGTACTCTCCAGCCACATATGCACAGATGTTCACATTATGTGCCATGCTACACAATATGCTCCTGTGGAAACAGCTGCAGCAGGATTATTACAGGGAAGGGACACACAGCCCCCATCAGTGCCAGGGTCCCCACAGCCACACTCACAGAGGGACTTGGAGGAAAAAACCCTGACCCTGTCCCTGTATGCAGAGGTAGGCATGCCCAGTATGCCCTGGCCTTGGCAAAGAGGCAACGCATAGCACATGCACTGACAACCTAGGGTCCTAGGGACTGACACCTCACTCAAACTTCCATACATAGTAAAAAGGATGCCAACCAGATCACACAACCTGTATCTTACCATGTACTGGCTGTGTACTGCATGCATCTGACAGAGTCAGCCCTGAAGCACTGTTATCTCACCTGCTGCATTGACAAGGTAAGTAATTCTTCTGTACAACAAATGTATGGGTTACTAGACTATGGTAGCATACGTATGGACCTGCTGCATGTATGCAAGGGAATAGAGTGGGCTACTGGGCTACCTCCAGAGAACCAATGGCTATGTGGGACAACAGGAACTCTCTGTCCAATACTGGCTGTCTCATAATATGCAGTATGCCACAAGGCAGCCAAACCCACTGCAGTATGCAAGGGAAATGCCAAACAGTGGGGTCATAGGACAGATGCATGTCCCCTACCCTCAACACAGCCATGTTCCCATACAACTGCAGTAACAGTATGTTTGCAAGGTTATAGCAGCAGACCACATAATCCCAGGACTGTCCCAAGCAACCTGGCAACATGTTCTATTTCCTCAATATGCAGGGGTTAAAGTGTATTCTTGTCTGCTGTTGATAGTGTCAGAAATTAAGCCTCACTTTCTGGTGGCTGGTGTGGCTTAGTGGGCTAAGTACATTAGCATATAACACAACAACACCACCACTCCTCACTTCGATAGATGAACAACCAGGATCCAAATGAAACACGAATTTTCAGATAAAACTGTTTTAATTCTAACACCTCGGTGAAACCTTCTTGGAATACAAATCTCATCAAACATCAAACTTGTATACATATTATACATAAATTAAATAATGAATTAACTCATTAAACCATTTACCCCTTAAAGCAAACTTCTCCAATTCAATTCCCCATTAAGTCCCATAGGGACCATTGTATTAAATTTCAAAATGTAAATACTATCTTTATATAGAGGTTTTTCCTTTAAAACATTTTCGTCTATACAAAAATAATTAATTTGTTCTAAAATGCTTCCCTTCAGTAATGAATAATCATTATTATGTGATTTCATAAAATGAGCAGCAATTGTTTTTTCTTCTTTACAATTTTTGATGTCCCTAATGTGTTCCATAAATCTTAACCGAAACATTCTTTTCATTTCTCCCACATAGAACATATTACAAGGACAACTCAAAATATAAATTACCCCCTTTGGTTCACATGAAAATCTATCTTTGGGAATAAAGGAAATGTTATTAATACATTCAAATATGTGGACACACTGGACATCTCCCACATTTGATTGTACCTGTTTCCATCAACATTCTAGGTACTGGTAGATTTGGTAAAGCAAATAATCCATGTACCAATATGTCCCTTATGCTTCTACCTCTCACATACGATCTTGAGAGATGTCTTGGTAAAACATTTACTAAAAATGTATCATGCATCAAAAATTCCCAGTAATGCTCCAGCATCCCTATTATTTCCTTACTTCTAATATTATACATAGAGACAAAATAAATCTTTTGTATTTGACTTAACTTCACTTCTTCCATCTCATGTATTATTTTATTTCTCTTATTTTGATTATTTAAATTCCTATAGTATACCCTATATATTGCCTCCTTAACCATAACTGGACTATACCCTCTCTTTATGAACATATCAGCTGATTTATAACTTTCATCCTTTAAAAGATCATCCTTATTACAAATTCTTGACAGTCTTAAGAATTCATTATAAGGAAGGGCAGCTATTTTATGGGGTGGATGGCAACTAGACGCATGTAAAAACTAATTACAATCAGTAAATTTTCTATGCACTCCTGTTACAATGGTACCATCTTCTTTGCCCTCCAACTCCAAATCTAAAAAATGCACCTTATTTCCTTGCTGTAAACCATCAAAACTGAGATCAAACGAATTCTGGTGCATCTCTATTACAGATTTATTAACCTTTTCTGCCCCTCCTTCACACACAAAAATCAAATCATCTATATAGCGAAAATAATTCTTAAAGTTGTTTCATAAATTCCTGTCTAAACAAAAATGTTATTTCAAAGAAGGACATAAAAAGATTTGCATACACAGGGGAAAAAGATGCACACATGGCAGTCCCCTGTTTCTGTCTATACATGTCATTATTATAAAGAAAGAAGTTATTTTGCCGACAAAAGTCTACCATCTCTATTATGAATGTGGACAGAGGGTTATCCCCCAGAAAATATGATATAGCAGTTAAACCATCACTACGTTTAATGGATGTGTATAGACTTCTCACGTCTAACACAATCCAATACATCTCACTTTTCCACTCAATTCCAGCAATCTTTGTTAAAAAATCAAAACTATCCTGTATATAAGAAGAAGTTTTCTTTGCATAAGGAAGTAATTTTTCATGTAACAATAAACCCATATTATGTAAAAAATAATTGCATGCCGATACAATCGGTTTTCCTGGAGGTTTTCTCAAAATTTTGTGGATTTTTGGCAAAAAAAAAAAATACCGCTAATTCTTTATTATTAGCTGCCAACTTACTTTCCACATTCTTCTTTGAGAAATAACCTAAATGTAGACCTTTCTGTAATAGCTTATTATATTTCCCCATTGCTTTACTAAGATTTGATTTTTCACTATTTTCATATACTTCTTGGTTACTTAAATGTTCCATACACATTCTATAACATTGTATGGCATTCATTACAACAATTCGATTACCTTTATCCGCTGGTTTAATTACTAGCTCCTTATTATTCTGGAGATCTATTAATGCCTTCCATTCTTTATAAGTTAAGTTATAGTTAACGCATTTTTTATTTTCTAATACTTCCCTGCATATATTTTCACCTTCAAAATTAACCATTGAGTTGAAATGGGAGATGCACTGGTTCTGGAAAGGAGGCATAAACTTACTAACTACTGGGGTACTGGAAGTATTCAATAAACAATAAGCATTACATTTTGTCATTTCATCTTCATCACATTGCTGATCATTATCTTCATTACATGAAAAAAAACTTTCATTGGAAAATTCATCTGTTAAATTCATTTCATTCTCATTCTCATTTCCTTTGTTAATGAAAAAACATTTTAAATTTAATTTACGGACAAACTTAAAAATTTCTTGTTTAAAAACATGCATCCGTGGAATAACCATTGGGATAAACTTTACTGTTCTTGTGTTAAATTACAGTTGGACAAATTTACTGCATTCAAAGTAACATCATTCTGTACATTACATACATCAATATTTAAATTTCTTACTATTGTATTGTCCGCTTCTATAGTCCTTATTGTAGAAGCCATTTGAATTGTGGGCAGTATACCTACTTCATTTCTGGCCCTGCCGTTGTTGACCTGCATGGTTCCGAAAACAGTTTTGGTGCTCAAATGGTTGTTGTGGATGTGGTAAAGGCGGATAGTCCTTTTCATAGTTCTCTGTAGTATCGCTTAAGCCTGAACCCTCCGACGAAGCAAATGACACTGAAAACTTCTGCTTCTTGTTGCCATATAGATTCCAGGATTTATCTCTACGCTGATTGGTTGATGTCATGAAAGCTTGTCCTCCCTCGTAATCATTGACATCTCTCACCAGTTTTTTCTTTTTGTAATTCCCCCATTCAGTTTCCAATGTGCTTAAATTAGTATTAATTTTGCTTAAAAAATTACTCACATTCACTGCACCAGTAGAATTAGTAATGGTATTAGATAAAGTTGCCAATTCTTTTTTCAACTTTTTATGTTTTAATTCATCTCTTTCCATCAAAATTTGTAGCCACTCCATTACACATTTATGTGAAGCTGCCAACCAACGGCCCCTAAACTGCTTGTCTGCAGGACAGTTTTCATCAAATGGAGTACTCGGATTTTTGACAAAATGGAGACCCCTTGGAGTAATGTCCAGCTCAATATACCTCTTCAGGCCCAAAATATTGTAGTGTACACAGATCTCTCTCTCTAACAGTTTTTCAAATTTATCACACAGTTCTCTCTTCTCCACCGGAATGGTGTTTAGAATTTGTCCCACTGCCATAAATGGATTAACTATGCGTTTAGCCCTCTCATTGACAAACGCATCTAATAAAGGTCCAACATTTTTACTCACTGCTCCATTATCCTGGTTTGGACCTATAACTGCTTGAGAATTCATATATTGCTCCATTGTTCTTTGGGACCCCATCAAAGATCCCAAACCACAGACTGCTCCCAATGAAGAGACAGATTCATCCCTTAACACTCGGGGTATATTTACATTTGGATCCAAAGACATAGTTGAATATAACACAACGACACCACCACTCCTCACTTTGATAGATGAACAACCAGGATCCAAATGAAACACAAATTTTCAGATAAAACTGTTTTAATTCTAGCGCCTCGGTGAAAACACCTTCTTGGAATACAAATCTCATCAAACATCAAACGTATATACACATTATACATCAATTAAATAATTAATTAACTCATTAAACCATTTACCCCTTAAAGCAAACTTCTCCAATTCAATTCCCCATTAAGTCCCATAGGGACCATTGTATTAAATTTCAAAATGTAAATACTTTCTTTATATAGAAGTTTTTCCTTTAAAACATTTTCATCCACACAAAAACAATTCATTTGTTCTAAAATGCTTCCCATCAGTAATGAATAATCATTATTATGTGATTTCATAAAATGAGCAGCAATTGTTTATCCTCTTTACAATTTTTGATGTCCTTAATGTGTTCCATAAATCTCAACTGAAACATTATTTTTTTAAGTACATTAGCATGATTGATGGCATTTGCATGTGAGGTACCCCTATGTTAGGAATCCCACAGACTCTCAATATCTCACTATTTGTTACTGCGAGACAGTTGGATATTCCCAGAGACAATGGAAGGACAGGGGGCCACAGCTATGGACACTGCACATGCTCCAAGTAACCTAGAAGGTGGCTAGCATAACAGTAGGTTGTAACAAGGCAGAGTAGCAGCAGGATGAAAAGGCCAGCATGTAACTGTGTCAGTACCTACAACAAGTTAATTGGCACCATGTAGTAGTATATTACAAAAATAAAACAACTGTCTGAAGAGCAGAGCAGACATATGGGGTGGAATGCTGGACATCCTGCAAAATTTGTACAGTCAGAGGTGTGAAATCTGTAACCCTGTGTGTGGTGTTACATCATGTACCCAAGTCACAGCATACTTACAGCTACTTAGAGCAGGAAATATGGACAAAGCCATGAACAGGAATGGGACAAAGGCCCACATATAAGGAGAAGGATTCACTAGTGGCCACACAGATGTAGAAAGTGCAGAGAATAACAGGTCGTCCAGTAGCAAGGGTTCCCTGCTGTGTAAGGAGTCAGTAAAGCAACTGTCTGTCATCAGTTCCTAACATCAGTCTATAACGATTTGCCACCTGATGTATCTGAAAATCACAATGCTATGTAAAACATACCAGATATATGATGCAAAACCCCGTGCAGTCTATTACAATCTGTACACACCCTAGGTATGACTCAGATATTATGTGCAGCACACAGCTGTGGAATTCCTTGGACATAATATCAGGGAGGTGCTGGACTGTTGAAAAAGGTGCAGCAGTCAATTGGCTGTTGTACACAAAATCCCAGACTGGCGTACAGGTAGGTCTGGCCTGGAGTCACCTTGTAAGTACTGACGGTCACACAGAGCATGCTCCTACATTTAGCTAATGTCGGCCCATGTCTGATGCCTCATCTGCCTAAAGAACTGATATGTATGTATATATATATATATATATATATATATATATATATATATATATATGGGTCTACTACCGTAGATCGAAATTACACTATTTTGAAATACGATAGTAGTGTCCCACTAATGTGAAAGTGCACTTCAACGAAAGTGCACTTTCGCAAAAGTCACTAGAACAAACAAAGGGTTAGGGCTTGGGTAATGGATAGTGGATAACTAGTAGGGCTATCCACTATCCTTAACCCAAGCCCTAACCCTAAGGTCTGTGACTACCGCACCACAGTGCAGGAAATGTCCCATTCGACTTAGTGACTTTCGAGAAAGTGCACTTTCGTTGAAGTGCAGTTTCGCATTAGTGGGACACTACTATCGTATTTCGAAATAGTGTAATTTCAATCTACGGTAGTAGACCCATATATATATCCATAAATCTCAACCGAAACATTCTTTTTTTAAGTACATTAGCATGATTGATGGCATTTGCATGTGAGGTACCCCTATGTTAGGAATTCCACAGACTCTCAATATCTCACTATGTCTCTCGCTATCCACCTCAGACATGATTACCCTTAGCTATCACTATGTGGCACATATACACACACACACATATATATATGTGTGTGTGTGTGTGTGTGTGTGTGTGTGTGTGTGTGTGTGTGTGTGTGTGTGTGTGTGTGTGTGTGTGTGTGTATCTATAGATTTATATCTATAGCTAGATATATAGAGGTAACATATATATAGCCGCATAAAGGTGTAAAGTGATGTAGTGCTGCAGCCACCTCTACACCAAATGAAAATATTGGTGCGTGCAACTAGTGCTGTGAGTTGTAGTGTGTAATATATATTTACATGTTTCCCACACAGCAGTACAGACATACCTATTAGGCCTATGTCTGTGTAATGGCCAGTCATTTTATGGCACTTTGACTAGCGTCTTCCAGAACAGTGGCCTCCCTGTCAACTGCTGCTGATGTCATTCACCTTAACAGCACAGGTAGACATTTTCAGAACAGGTAAGCTCCATGGCATATGCGATAAGTACATAGTATTATAGTATATACTACATACTACTAGTTAGGTAGGGGTCCTAATCTCAGAAAGGACAATTCTGTAAATGAGTGTGTGTGTATATACATATATCCCTTTACAGCAGTGTGTCTATCTTGCCTATCTGTGTGCAATAGTTATTCATTTTTGGGACCTATCAACCTCCCCAAATGCCTCCTTTACAGGGCCTGCTGATGTCATTCACCTTAATAGCACTGGCAGATACTCTTAAAACACGTAAGCTTTGTGGCACATGCAATAATTATGTAGCACTATAGCATATACTACTAGATAGGGAGGGGTTCAATCTCAAAAAGGGCAATTCTGTGAGTGTGTGTGTGTGTTTGTGTAAATATATCCCCTTGCAGCAGGGTGTCTGTCTTGCCTATGTGTGTGCAATGGTTATACATTTTAAGGCACTGTAAGTAGCTGCTGGCCTTAAATAGTCCACATCTACCTAGGCATAAATGCTATCTGCCACCACCTACATTTGTAGGTACAGAACACCCAGGTGACATGTATCAAGGGTAGCATGCCTTGTCACAGGGTATGCATGCAGGATTATGCTGTCCATCCCCATTGCCCCTGACACACTGTTCTACACATATGCACCTAGGTAATCATGTACACATACAGCCATACCCTGCTGATGTCATATTTCTGCTTTGCTACCATGCCATCCTGAGCCACCAAGTCTCCATGGTGAACTGTCTCCACCGTGCAACCAGTCAGACCCCTGCAACAGAAACATACAAAGTTCTGAGAGACATGTGTCAGTCTGCAACAACACTGCCAACCTAACATCATGCAGCAGAGGTATAAACAATTTGATATGTACTCATGACACACGCCAGCATAAAGCACCTGTCATGGCATAACACAACCACATTACAAAATGTCATGTAATGTACTATAGTCACCCTGTGCATCAGACACATATTTGTATGTCCCTGAAGCAATGACATGGATGGCAGGTTAGTGGCACAGGTATCATTACACACAAGGTGTGGTGTGGGGGTGACATGGGCCTAGGCTGTGCCAAACAGTTAATATCATTTGTGAGAATCGGGAAGGGGTGCTGGTCAGCTGGGCCATGGAGAGGTGTTGTGTGTGTCTGCTGGTGACCTGCATGTGACAGTGATGTATAAGTATGTGCACATACACAGTCAAGTCATGTGCTAGCCCTACACATGGGTATGTTGGACAGCAGTCAATCATACATGGAAGACTAGACAGTTCACCATCTCTGGCCATGAGCATGGCAACTGGCTCTGTCAAGAGTGGCACTGGCACCACCATGCTCAGGGTCAGATGCGGTGCTAGTTGCTAATAGTGACTGGGGTCTGCTGGGCTTGTGTCCCACACAGGACTGCCCAGGACTATGTGCCCATCACCTGCTACATTGTGATGAGGACAGCACCCTCCCTTCTGTAGTGCTGGATGTACTGCCACTATGGGAGCATGAGTGTGCATGGTCACGTGGACTTTCAGTGGATGTTGTTGCTGACCTATGTCTACGCCCTACTCCCACTACATATTCTAGCACAATGTGTGGTCAAGGACTGACAATGTCTCACCCCACCATCTGTCCACTACATCAGTGAAATGATGCATGGCATCACCAATATTGTGGAGGGACTCATGAATATCAGACAGTGATGCATCCATGATCCTGAGCATCCATCTGGTGTTGAGTTTGGAACATGCCTGTGCCTTCACGATGAACCAAAACATGGGTTGAGTGACCCGTGATGTGACAGGTGGTGGATGGGCAGCAGTCCTCCTTTGAGCACCCCTGTCAAGCTGCCTGTGTCGTACCTCACCAGCCCTCTGGCTATGGCTAGTGTTCACACTCAATGATGCCATAGTTGCCACACTCTCCTGTTCAATGCAGTCACACTCTGACTGTCTGATATCTGTGGCCACAGGGGATGGGGTATGTGTGAGCATACTGTATGTGGGGATAATGGGGGAGGAAGTGGGATGTCCACCCATGGGACATGTTCAGTCCCCAACAACCCCACCTGTGCTTCACAATGGCCACCATCATCATCAGAGTCCGATGAGACACTGACATCGGGTTGTGAGGGGGGCACACTCCAACCCCAGGGTCACCTGTGAGGAGGAAGACAAAATAAGTACATTACTATCTGCACTATTATGTATGGTAATCCACACACATGCACATACAGGTGAGGAGCCATAACTGCATTACACATTCCAGTGTTATTTCCAATCCCATGCACAACACACAAGCAGACTACAACATGCACAGACAAGACAGACTCTTTATACATGCACCACAGTTATGTATAGTTAATGTTGATAGTACTATACACCTGTGTGATAGGCAATATGTCAGTGAATATGATAGACCTACCCCTAAAAAAGAGTGCACCCATCTTGAGCACACTATGCCATTTCTAATGTCACTGCCTCAGGTATGTACCATTCCCATACTGTGTGTGATCAGACATCTGTGAGTGATTGCCTCCTGTATAGCAGACTGCATAGACCTCCTCAAAAATAAGTGCATATGTGTGTGTTACTGCTCCTGCAAATACAGAACTGTGATTACCCATTCAAAGCACATCAGTTAAACCCTCTGAAATTTAACATACAAATATTGTACTTTGGCTAAGCATAACAGTTGTGCCTAGGGCAAAATGTCAGCTGTTAACATTTGTAGGGTATATATGATCCATACAACAAATGTAGCACACTTACCAGGTGCAGAACATTGGACTCTGACCACACCTGATGTAGCTATGGAAATGTGAGGGAGACTTATTGTCAGCAATACCAAATGTTGCATTGTTACAGGGTAATATATGCATATATCAACATGTACAGTAGCTAAAGTGATACTGACTACATTGCAAAAATTTTGAGTATGTGTGCATAACTGTGCATTAAAACCAAACCACCCCCCAATGCAGATACACCTGACACCTGTGTATTCATCTGCAGAGACTGTGACAATGGCAGATAAAGTATTACATTGATGAACACAAGAAGCTTATCCGGATGCACTTCTGCTGTTGATGTTATGGCACCCACCTCCATGATGTATAGTGTGATGGATGCTTGGGAACTGGTGGTTGTTCCCAGGTTTACCAGTAATTCCTCTGTGGCTGAGACTAGTTGTTCCACTGCAAGCCCTCCACCTGTGCCAGCATGGTCCCTGGCCACAGCAGCAGCCTTTTGCCATGCATCTCTTACCATATCTGTGGCCCGGTGTCAGACATGCTTGTAGGTTCTGTCCTGTAGTCCTACCATGCTGACTGCTGTGACAAGGTCAGCCCACAGTGCTGCACATTGGTCATGATTGTGTTGAATCCCTGACAGCAGAATGATGTATTGCAGTCTGAGGCCATCCAGGATGACATTATTTTCAGCCTCTGAAAATGACGGGTGCCTCCATCTATGCATCCTTTCTGAAGGACAACAAGAGGAGGAACACATCACAGGACCTGATAGACTGATATCCACTTTGCACACACACTACACATCCAAAATGCCCTGCACTATCCATTGCTACCTGCCATGCCATACGCTGCAGTCTATCAACAAATTATGTATGTCGCTATCACTAACATAATAGCAATACCAGTTATGTCCCTGTGTGCTATGACAGTGGGTACTGTATGTCTCCACAGTCATCAATGCCATCTACTGTGCTGTGTTCCCTGTGAGCAAAATCCCACTACTATGTATTACAGCCAGTGTCAGACACATAGGTATGTGCTATTACATGTGTGTGGGGACAGTCCAGCAACAGCACTGTGCCACAATGACAGACGGCAATGAAAACCTGCTGTAGTCTATCCTCCCTGTAGGCATCATACCTCTTCAGTACACAGATGTTTGCCAAATGTGTACGTGTACCTGATGTATGTGGTCCTTTTGGCAGACATCTGTGGACGTCTGGCAGGTGGTTGGCCAATAATTGATGGCTGTTTCCGGAATATGGTGAATCTGGCTGCCATACACCAGAACCCTCAGAAAACAGTTATGCTGCAGTAATATCCATCATTCTATTCATACTCTTAATTTGTATGACCAATATGTAGAGTTTGTTATTGAGGTTTGGCCTGTGTCCCCCCATAATACTGGCTATGGCCTGACTTCCTGCTGTATGTGGCTGCCAGGTATGTCAGGCATAGCTATCAAGCAATGACATACAGATATCAACTAGACTGTGTCCTAGCCAGAGTACATCAGGGACAGCCATGGACACCTTTACAATTTCTGACCTATGCCTGTCTGACATTCACAGACTGAGAGGTGCTGAATGACAGTACATCATGTGATATGACCAGCTGTGTCCCCCCTTACTTACTGTCAATATGTCTATCACAGTAGAATTCATACAGGAGCCAACCATTGCAGGAGGGAGCAAGAGGGCCACAGCTATTCTGTAATTCACAACAGGGACAGCTGAGAAGCATGCCTGTAGCTGTTGGACAGCAGAGTATCAACTACATGTCATTTTCAGTGATGTGCTAGAGGCCTACTGTTGCAATCCCTATTCCCCATAACTGCATCCTCCTATCTGCATGACATTATATGGGGACTTGTATTACATACCTGGTAGAGTAACATACTCCTTTTGTGAAGAAATCCTGCAGAACAATGCTTGATAAATCACAGCCTGTTGTGGTATACCAAGTTACAGACCTGTTTCCCATAAGCAGTTGCTTGCCTTTTGTAGTAATGCTCATCAACAGTCAATTGCCTGTGCACCAATCAATGGCTCAGACTTGCTAATTGCATCCCGAACAGCTGGATTGCACTTTCATTAGCCAATGACATGGCAAAACAGTACAATATATAAGGCCTTCATGTAGGCCTTAGACCCTTTCTTAGTCTGTGAGATGGACATTAGTGAGGTGTGGTGTCAACAGCATCACAAAGGGTAGGTGCTAATACTGTCTACTGTTAAGATTTATGAGCTATGTCTACACTTTTCCATGCTATGTTTAGCCATTGTCAAATGAGTTTATGATTATCTGGAAGTTCAGTGTTAAACATTGTGGATTGAGGTCAGTAAGGGGAAAGCGACATGTGGGTGTCAGCCATCATACCCATCAGAATATGCATGCTGCTGCAGTAGCTGCTGATCTATAAGCTCTGTACGTTTGTAGGGGCAGACTGTGACACATGTCCCTGTTGCTTGACCTTTGCCCCCACTCCATATGTATAGGTGTTGTGGTGATCCCTTGTTCTAGGGGGTTGTGAGGTATGGTAGGTCTGTAGCAGGTAGCATAACATACAGTTGCATATGTTGCAGCCTGCAGCTGCTGCTGTTTGCCTAGGACTCATAGTGGGGAGTGTGAACACCTTGGAGAACAGCAAGCTGTATGTGTCACTAAGAGATCAGTGTCAGATCTGATGTCACAGCAGAGCCAGGGTGGTACCCATAACAGTCCAGTCGAGGCATGTGCTTAAAGTACATTTGTTATGTTACAGTGCCAATCAGAGAGTAGTAGGCAACATATATGTAGGCTATATAAATATGTGCAGTGTGTCCATACTTACAGTCCTTTGACTTGCTAATACGCATAGCAGTTAATTCAGTAGCAGTAACCTGTTTTGGTTAAAATTGCATGACTCAGTCATCGTTTGCTGTATTGACAAGAATGTAATTGAAGTGCAACACACTGGATTTTAATACAGGAATGTGGGTGACAAAATACACTGCATGCATGGCATTTAACAGACTGAGCTATTGAGTCACAGTGTAGTAGGTGTATTTGCAAGATATATGTCCATGCATGCAGACTATGACACAGGAATTGTATCATCATGTGTTTTTTGATGGGTATGAGATATGACACTCAAATGTCTGTCATGGTTTTCTAACCTCAATCTTTAATGACTTGCCAGTACTGTAGCAGAGAGATATGTTTTTGTGAAACCATGTCAAAACTAGTGGGCACAACTGTGAATATTCTGCAACAGTCTGTAGAGCTGACATCTATTGCTATCCTAGGCCTCACGTACATCCATTAATATTTATTTGGTTGAGTACTGCTGTAGTGTCTGCATCACAGTCCCAAGTACACTGCCAATTTCCCCATTATATGTACTAACAGTGTGTCATTGGCAACCAGGATATGTTTATGGAAACACCTGCTTAACTTCAGAGCAATGTAGCCTAGTGGGCTAATGCACTATGCTGTATGGGACAGGGGTCTGGGGTCGAGACTTGGCAGGGTGTGATTATTTTGCAGATGTGCGTAACAGGGTCAGAAACACAGAAGGTGATTAAGGCACTTTTAACCAGTTTTAAGTGGGTTTGCATGGGTTATCATGGTGTGCTGTGCCTCTTAGCTCTGCTTAAACCCGTGCTAATTTTAAAAAAAGAAAAGAAAAAAGGGGTGTTAGGAAAATGGTGAAATGGGAGCAAGCATACTGAAAGGCAAGTAGGGATGTACAAGAAGGGTGTAGGAAAGGACCATAGTTCTCCATTTCCTCTGCAGCAAAAGCTGTGCAGATTGTAGAGAATTTGAAATTTGGAGCCTCACACCCCAGAGAGAGGGGTGAGGATAACATAACTATGTTGATTAATTAATTTAATAATTGATTGTGTTTAGTGGACGTGAGTGTGAAATGGATAGCTATGTATGAGTTGATGTGGGACAGGTGCCCTTTTTTTTTTTTTTTTAAGGTGAGAGTGGAATGTTAGGGAAGGGATATAGGTACATGTGGTGAGGTAAGTTGGGTAGGAGAGGTTGCATTTGCAGACAGACAAGACAAACAAGACAGCATACAGGGATGGTGTGAGACACATGAGGGGGGTAAACACCTTGGATGGCGAAGATGTGGAATCAGCCAGAGGCTGGGCACTTTGGCCACCTTGCCCCTCCAGGTTGGCGAGTCTGCCCTCAATCTGATGCAGGTGATTCTCATAGCCATGATGTATGATCCTGCACATCATCACTGGAAACTGTTCCTGGGTGACAACCCCCCTCCAGACCCACTCCCAGGGGGACATGAGGCGGTTCCACCAGTAGGTGGTGCAGGGCCAATGGAGGGGGCAGCACCAGTTTGGGTCCCAGATGTGCTAGGACCCAATGGCACAGCCAGCTGAGGTAAGGTAGGTGGATTGCCAGGAACCAACCTACTCAGTCGAGCTCTGGTGTTGAAGTATTTCAAAGTGTATAGGTTAGTAACAAACATAACATTTAGTTAGTTATAACACCATGCCAGAACATTGCAAATAATCCAGTAACATAACATTGCATAGTATATGGAATGCAACAATAAGTCAGACAACAATAAGTATAGTAACAGCATACCAGTAACAGTTATGACATAAAGGCCAACAACATAGGTAATTCAACAATGTATGTTAGTATGCAACCATCATAATATAACAATAATAAAACACAAGGCCCAACATAATGTTTTTTTTTTTTTTTTTTTTTTTTTCAAAACAGGTTTATTGTTTTAACATATAAGAGAAATATCATAACAATTTTATACAAGTAATTAAAAATAGGTATTATTATAATATTCAACAAAACAACTAAAGTATTTACAAAGACATCCACTACAATCAGATCAATTAATTAAACTAAAATACCGTGCTATTGAAATTAGAATTTTTTAACAAATTTTGTAAATTATCCCATACAATATAATATGATGTTTTTCTAGTTGTTCTCATTCTAATTGTGCTTATTTCCATATGGCACATTATATTCATAACATTTTTAAATTCATTGAACGAAGGAGGTGTATCTGAAATCCAATTTCTAGTTATTATTTTCCTGGCCACTGCTAGGATAGACCATAACAAGGGAAGCTTAATCTTTTTAACACATTGAGGTACAGGTGTGTTGAATAATATAAGAGACTTAGAAATAATGAAATTATCTGTAAAAGAGCCTGCAAAAATTCATTAATTGACTTCCAGTATTCTTTCAACTTCATACAGTCATAAAACATATGAGCCCAGTCAGCATTAATTTCTACATTACATCTCTTACATAGATTATCTTTATTATTTATTTTATTCATCATCAAAGGTGTATAAAAAGATCTATGTAAAAATTTCCATGTATAAAGTCTCCAGACAATGGAAGATGTAGTTCTATAAGCAGATTCCAATATATATTGTTTATCTTGTTGAGTTGGTGGGTCCCCATTAATAGAGGTGAAATAATTCCAGTATGAATCTACACTGTAAAAAGTTTCTTGTCTGATAATTTTATGTATATATGAAAGTTTACCTTTATCAGAAACTTTATGCTGTAAATTTTAATCAATCAGTTTTGGAATAGATTCTTTAACTGTTATAGACATTAGATCTATTCTATCAATGAGATGTTGTCTAAAGATCTGAACCTCTAACCGGCAAGTTTCTCTTAGATCAAATTATTGTTTTAAGAAATCTAGATTTTTAACTTTATTATCAGATATCAGCTGATACCAGTACTTTAGATCATTATCTATAGCTAAATGAGCTCCTTCAGAAGTAGATGACATAAGCATACCCTGAGTATACATTATAGGGAATACAATAAAATTCCATTCCCTATACTTAGGGTGCATGAATATAAAGTTACGATAACTAATAATAATATTTAATGGGTAACAAACCATATGTTTAGGCATAATAGGTGAAGTACAAAATTCCTTTAGCAGCCACAACATGGAGTTATTTACAATCATATTTTTATGTGTTAAGGAGATTTTCATGAAGTGCATACTAATTAGCTCCCAATAATCTTTCCATTTTGCGATATATGACTGATCTATTAATAAAGTAATAACTTTTATAATAGAAGAGATAATATATAAATTAAAGTCTGGAAAAGGAATACCCCCTTGAGACCAGCTATTAGTATGTTTCTTTAATGCAATCCTAGGTCTATTAGGTGCCCATAAGAAATTTAACATTAGTGTATTCAGTTTCTTGATAATTATTTTTGTAGGTGAAAGTATTATTGATTGTATTAAGTATAAAATCTTGGGGAATATTATCATTTTAATAATTGTAAGTCTCTCCACCATAGTAAAAAACATATTATTCCAGGTATTAAAAAGATTTTGTATATTAAGAAAACAGGTATTATAGTTATTATATATAATAGATTTAATATCTTTAGATAGTATTATACCTAAATAAGTTATCTGACCTGAATTGGGTACATATTTAGTAAAATCACTAATGAGAATATTTTTCGTGTATATATAGGTAGTATTTTAGTTTTTCTTCATTGAATATTAAACCAGAAATACTTTTAAAATTCATCATTTTATCAAATAAAGACTGCATAGAAGAATTAGATCCTGCTGATGTAATTAGAACATCATCTGCAAAAAGTTGAATTTTTGATGTTGTATTTTCATCTATTTCAAAACCCTCTATGTCAGTACTGTTTCTAATCAAATTAGCCCAAGGCTCCATTACTAAAGTGAATAATAGTGGAGAAAGTGGACATCCTTGCTTTGTACCTTTAAGAATGGGTATTTTTGTGAAACATATGTTCCTACCTTAATATAAGCCAGCGTTCCTTTGTATAAATACTCAATTAAATTTACAAATGCATCCAAGAAGTTTGTGCATTTCAGTAAGGTAAACAGATAGTCCCAACTTACTGAATCAAATGCTGAACCTATATCAAGACTAATAAGTGTTAAATCTTTCTTTTTCCTATTTGCAAAATCAATTAATGTTAAAGTTCTTCTTATATTATCAAAAGTATTTCTATTTACAATGAAGCCCATCTGATCTATATCTATAATGCCGGGGATGATTGTCTTCAATCTATCAGCAAAAATACTCATAAACATTTTATAATCAACATTAAGTAATGAGATGGGTCGATATGAAGAACATCTAGTTGGATCTTTATTAGGTTTTAAAATTGGTGAAATAAATGTATATTGCCAAGATGGGGGGGTTATTAACTCAGTTTGGGCCAAAATAAAAACCTTATGTATTAATGAATATGTAGTTTTAGAAAGGATTTTATATATCTCTGGTATAATATCATCATTACCCGGTGCTTTGTTTGATTTAAGCTTATTTATTTGTGTAATAACTTCTGTATATGAAATACTCTTGTCCAATAGTTTAATCTGTTGTTTATTAAGCTTTTTATTCATGTTTGTGGTTATAAACTCCTTTATTTTATCTTTAGGTTCCATGTTAATGTTGTTATGGTTAATCTTGTGAAAGTGATTTCTAAATTCATCCAGTATTTCTGGTATACTAGAAACATTCTTCTTTTTCCTTAGAGAAAAGATTTCTTTGATATGGTTTTGTTTATTCAATCTTTTTGTTTTATTTTTAAGTCTATGTAAGTATTTGGGGCTTATTGAATAAGACAAAACTTGTATTTCTCTAAAGTTATTTTAACTTTATGAGTTAAAATTTCTTTGTATTTCTCATTTAGTTTGTTTATTTCTTCAATAACTTTCTTGTCCATAATATTTTCTTTATTATTATGTTTATAAGAGTCTAATTTACTTTGAATATCTAACAATTCCTTATCCCAAGATTTCCTTTTTATTATACCATCTGATACTTTGTCCATATAGATATGATTTTAAGGCATCCCAAACATAGACAATGGAGACTTCAGGAGTATTATTTATGTCTAGAAAATGTTGTACTTCTGAAAGTATATATTCTTTATAGTCTTTTAGCTGAGTTAAGTATGCTGGTATCCTTTTGATCTGAACATTATGAGTATTTTTTATCATGAATTCAAAAACAATTGAGTTATGATCAGATATAGGACATGAAATAATTTTGGAATTAATTAAATCTGTTACCATCTGGTTAGAAATAAAGACCCTATCTATTTTTGAATAAGTTTTGTATCTGTTAGAAAAAAGGTGTATGGTAATGATTTTGAATCTATCTGATTATTAATATCATTCAAATGATAAGAATTAGCAAAATCATTTAAATGTTTTGCATTAGATGTAATTCTTCTTTTCCTTATAGTGGTAGTATCACTTTCATGTAGTATACAATTAAAATCACCAGCTAAAATAATATCCCCTATAGAGAATGATATGATCTTATCAATATGATGTTTCACTGTATTAATACCAATTCCAGGTATCCAATATACATTAATTAAAGTGTAAGTCTTCCCATTAATTTGTATTGTAACCATACTAAACATTCCTTTGTCATCCTGTTAAGACTTAATGGTTTTAGGAATGGGCATACTTTTATTCCATAAAATAGCCACTCCTCTTTTTTCCGAGTGTGCTCTGAACTAACCAATACTGTATACATATTAGTGGCTAGTTTATCAATATCTTTTTTCAAGAGATGGGTTTCTTGCAGGAAGACTAGATTGGCCTTGTGTAAATTAATGTATCTTATTAGGCTTGCCCTTTTACACGGATTATTCAATCCATTAATGTTTAAAGAAATTCCTTTTAAAGATGTCATTTGGCATTTTTAAAACTCAAGAATCTTATGGTCGAAATAACAAATAACAAGATACATAATGTTACATCTCCTCTTTTAGGTGTACCTTTAAATATAGCTGTATTTATTAAATCTCTTATGGGATTTTGTATAGGATTCAATTTTGTTTGTAGTGACAATGAGTGTACAAAATATATTGTGGATGTCAAAACTATATACATATAACAATGAACAAGTGAAAATAATGTAAGGATTAAACCTTGCATCCAGCCTGGAGTTGAAAACTCCAACTTAGAGTAGTATTTACTACTCAAGTTAACCCCCTACCCTAAGCAGCAGTACCTCAGCTACCACCTTATCAATTTAATACTAGTTATATTTAACTGAGGTTAACAGTTTTCAATTCAATTATCTATCAAGACAAAACTACACATTTGGTAAATCAGCATCATATAAACTAAAATAAACTTTTTTTTTTTTTTTTTTTTTAAAACTGTTCATACTACTATATAGATCTATGTAATATATAACACTTGTATTCAAATAGCATTCAAATAATCTTGATGTTAGAAATCAAGAGGAGAGAAAATTAGGTTCTAACATTCATTTAAATCAAAAACTGTGGCTAATATGATTCAGACATTACATATATTAAGATGCATCTATTTTCTGTCATGTGAATACTATTAACAGCTTCCAAAAAAAAATCTTGAATTGTTTGTATATGAGCATTTACTTAAACTCATTATTGTCAATAGAGTAAAATATTGTATTCATAAAAATTATTATAAATCATATTGCATAGTTATGCAAATTCTCAGAAACACTTGCATTATTAAATAAAAAAAAAAAAAGCCATCACACATATACACACAGACACACACACACACACATACATACACACACACATACACATACACACACACACATACACACACAAATACACACACACACACACACACACACACACACACACATATATATATATATATATATATATATATATATATATATATATATATATATATATCTGATCTCACTGAGTTATGTCCTTGTTGAGCACTATCCTACTTGCTGTCCCTAGAATAAATCTGTCTGCTTTATAGAAAATAATGCACAGCAAACACATTTTAGTAACCAGATTTTACAATCATGCTAACCTACTGCTTTAAAATATATCACATGACATTTCTTCCAGAATAGAATTATAAAATTGTTTATGCTTGTCAATCAGATGAATTAAATGAATTATAATAAAGTATATGTTTGGAACACAAGTTTTTAACACAGATTATTATGCTGCTGTTAAGCAGATTTTCAAAAACATTTAAATAAATGTTTCATTTTCTATGCCTTCTAAAATAAGACATTTACTTACTACAAGAAACTACATCATTTAAATTCATTATAACTGACATATTTTATGAATAGAGTATTTTTCCTGAATCTGTGGTGTGTCAGTGTGATAACTATGTCAAAGGTTATACTAACTGCTTTCAGTTTCTCTGTGAGAATTCTGTGAGTTGAAGCTTTTGATGCAGCTCATGGACACTGTGCATGAGACAGCCCACATCCCAGATTGTCTCCCTTAACATTTTGGCGGGAAACTTATTAAAACTTGTGGCAAACATTCATTTTGTCAATAGAGTAAAATATTGTATTCATAGAAATTATTATAAATCATATTGGATAATTATGCAGATTCTCAGAAACACTTGCATTATTATATAAAAAAAAGCCATCACACTCACACACACACACACACACACACACACACACACACACACACACACACACACACACATATATATATCTGATCTCACTGAGTTGTGTCTTTGTTGAGCACTATCCTACTTGCTGTCCCTAGAATAAATCTGTCTGCTTTATACAAAATAATGCACAGCAAACACATATTAGTAACCAGATTTTACAATCATGCTAACCTACTGCTTTAAAATATATCACATGACATTTCTTCCAGAATAGAGTTATAAGATTATTTATGCTTGTCAATCAGATGAATTAAATGAGTTATAGTAAAGTATATGTTTGGAACACAAATTTTTAACACAGATTATTATGCTGCTGTTAAGTAGATTTTCAAAAACATTTAAATAAATGTTTCATTTTCTATGCCTTCTAAAATAAGACATTTACTTACTACAAGAAACTACATCATTTAAACTCATTATAACTGACATATTTTATGAACAGAGTATTTTTCCTGACTCTGTGGTGTGACAGTGTGATAACTATGTCAAAGGTTATACTAACTGCTTTCAGTTTCTCTGTGAGAATTCTGTGAGTTGAAGCTTCTGAAGTAATTCATGGACATTGTGCATGAGACAACCCACATCTCAGATTGTCTCTCTCTTAACATTTTGGCGGGAAACTTATTAAAAACTAGTGACAAACATTCATTTAGCAGTGTAAATGCATCTAAACATGACAAAACCTTCACAATGTATTCCACAGACCATTACAGCCTCTTACTTCTTTTCAGAAAGAGAAACAAATTGAATCACAGCTTGCCATTAAATCTTCAGATATTTTGACTGGTTATGAAACAAAACATTATAACTGACATATTTTATGAATAGAGTATTTTCCTGGATCTGTGGTGTGTCAGTGTGATAACTATGTCAAAGGTTATACTAACTGCTTTCAGTTTCTCTGTGAGAATTCTGTGAGTTGAAGCTTTTGAAGTAGTTCATGGACACTGTGCATGAGACAGCCCACATCCCAGATTGTCTCTCTTAACATTTTGGCGGGAAACTTATTAAAAACTAGTGACAAACATTCATTTAGCAGTGTAAATGCATCTAAACATGACAAAACCTTCACAATGTATTCCACAGATCATTACAGCCTCTATGTAAGTGAAATTAAGCCCAAAATTACCAACAAGCAATAAAACTCAACATTCTTCTCCCAACTCAATTTTCATACAAATCCTATTATTCACTGTGCCCACACAATCAAAAGCATTTCTATATATTAATAAAGAAAAGAAAAAGAGAGTAGAAAATAAAAGGGAGTGAGGCAGAAATAAAAAATGTAAGAGAAAGCTGTAAGAAGTATATACAATGGAATGTTACTTACTGTTTATATTAATAGAGTTAAAAATAAAACATATTATTTACTCTTGTTTAGTTCTGATTATTATTAGTTAAAGCATGACAGATTATTTACAAACAAGCATAAGCAGTATAATCAAGAAAGTATAATTAGAAATAGCATTTGAAGAACTTATAAACTTTTACAAGGAATAAATATGTTATTATTCTATTAATGATATTTTCATTACTGTTCTCTCCCTGCCCTCCCCCACCCTTTACCCACTACATAATCTAAATAGAGTGTCATTGTTTAAACAAAGAAAATAATAAAAGGAGAAGGAAAAAAGGTAAAGATAAAAAATGTATCAAATTACTAACCTTACTTCTTTTCAGAAAGAGAAACAAATTGAATCACAGCTTGCCATTAAATCTTCAGGTATTTTGACTGGTTATGAAACAAAACATTTCTTTGCACATAGAGAATAACTTTGATTAAATCTTTTCCAAAATATTTGTGGCTTTCTGGAAATGCAGGAACTATATTCAAAAATATTAATAATGAACTAAAATGATGAGAGAGAAAAAAACATATAACAAATCATTTGTTTTTTAGTCTCTTCTTCTTCTCTGAAGTCTTCCACAAAGCTTCAGTTGCCAATCTCTTTAATGAAGAACTAGCCCATTCCATTTCTTCTATTTTATCCAAAATCCTTTTTTCTTTGACAAACAGTAAAGCAGAGTCTAAATCATCGAAAACCTTAGGACCATCTGGAAGGAAGATTTTAAGCTTGGCAGGAAACAGAAGGTATGTTTTAAACTGTGCTTTTTTAAGCTCCCTTATTAGTGGCAGAAAAACTTTTCTTTTAGCTATTACCATGGAAGAATAGTCATTGTCAAAATGCACAGTTGTCTCATTAATCTTAACAGGAGCTTTAGCCCAAGCAGATTTAAGAACCATCTCTTTATCAAAAGATGATAGAAATCTAACTATAACTGATCTAGGATGTTTTTTGTTAGAGTTAGTATTAGCTATAGATCTATGTGCTCTTTCGATACCAAAAGAGAATGCTTCTGGTAAGTCTAAAGTTTTAGGGAGCCAAGTTGTTAAAAAGAAGTAATATTGTTACCTTCAATATTTTCTGGCAGTCCAAAAATCCTAATGTTATTGCGCCTAGATCTATTTTCCAGGTCATCCAGCTTTGTTTGTAAATGTGTATTTTGTTTCAGCAGAAACTCAATGTTGATTTCCTCTTCTTGGATTCTAGTTTCCATGTCATTCACAGCTTCTTCTATGCCTGTCATCTGGATCTTCTGTTGTTGCAGGTCTGTATGTAACAGGTCTATTTGTTTTGTAGTTTTTCTATGAAGGTGTCTATTTTAGTATCCATTTTATCAGTAAGTTGCTGGATTATAATTATCAGAGACTGAAGTTCTTTCTTGATGCTGGAGTCTTGAGAATTTGTCTTACTGGAACTCATTTCAGACTGATAAACTGACAGGAAAATTTCCACAGTGATTTCTGACAGGAATATTGTTAAGATTTCCTTTCTTTTTTAGATATAGTTCAAGAACTATATAAAACAAACGTATTTAGAAAGAAAATTACTTCAAAAATTAATTTTTTAAGTAATTAATTTCTGTCAGTGTAATGAAATTGGTGGAGCTGAAGAAATCTGCTGCTATCCTGTGTTCATCCTTGGCCACGCCCCCCAACATAATGTTTTGAGAATAACATATGGTAATAGTAAACTACAACTGATGTATAACAACATTAAATTATGATGCAGATAGGGGGTAAGGGAGAGAGAAATACAGTCCATTAATACCAGTATAGACTATATTGTTTGCAACAGTACTCTTATATACTCTACAGGGCTGCCCTTCCTTTATGTGTAACAGTGCCCTATAGCTTCTGTAGCATGTGCATACCTCTCAAGCTATCTGCATGGGACAGTATGGGCCAAGCTGTAACACCTACAGGTACACAACTACAGAGGACTATTACATGTCAGGGGAACAGATATGACTACCAAGGTGTACTGTGGACTGATGTAGTATGACTGTGCTATTGACATAAATCATGTCCATGATAGATCTGTGAAAGAGGGATTAGGAAACAGTGATCACAGTCCATGACAGCAAGACACTTGAGAGACATATATCATGCACGGTACTGAGTTTATGACTATCATGCCATCCTTGCCAGGCATGGGGTTAGACTATCAGCAGACATTCACAGGCACACCACGTATACACCTATGTCAATAGTACACATTTTATTTATTGTAGCAACATTTATTAGTATTGTACTTGTAGCCTTTATTTTTGAAGTATTTTCACATTGCTGAGTAATGCTGTTAACACTCTATTACATCTGAACGCACAAATTATTAACACATTCTAAGGGCTACTGCAGACATTTATCTAACTGTAATTCCCATGGGGAGAATATCTGTTAACAATACATAAGTGATTCAATAATATTTACTAGTACTTGTCACTGGACTCGACCCTGGTCTGTGTGTGACAAAATGTACATCACACCTAACATTTATCAAACTGAGCTACTAAGCCACAGCTGCATATTGATTGACTGATATTTACCTAGAACTCACCTGCTAACAAAATATGAACAGTTGAACACACATGCATGAGATTCATGCATGATAGAGATTTTAGGTGAACTGTACATTAATACATAAAATGCAGATATACACCATATACCCTTAGTGGGGTGGAAATATCTATGATGTGTAGAAACCATATCAGAGTGCTGGGTTGGCTACCTGACCCATATACAGTTGCATATTGTATATTTGCAGTCTACAGCTATTAGTTTCATACTTGCCTGCAGCAGCGTACCTCAGAGCAGCAAAGCATACAGCTGAAATGTAATGGTTAACACAAGACAATCCTGATATACATAACATACCTTGGGTGTTCCTATTATTGCTTCAGATCTTAGTGCAGAACAAATATCATAATGCATTATATATTTTAGTACAGCTCCAAATCTACAGTTTAGCAAAACACTCTTTATTAGCCAACCTTCAGTCACTTAGTGGTATTCTTTGTGTTTTTAGTTCACAGCAGGTGTAATACTCGATTTCATGAACAACAGCTGAAAATACACACATATTGCAAAACACAGCTTTATTAGGGGTGACTTCATGCAGTGACTGGTATATTTTTCCAGTCTTTATTGCAGAAGAGCTCATATAATGCAGGTGTTGTAATACAGCTGTAATTCCACAATTAATGCAGTAGAAACCTTATTTCCTTAACATTCTCAGGTTTCATGCTTTCATCTTTATTGAACTATACCTGGCATTACTCACTTATTGCAATCCAGTTCTATGACCACATTCATTGTAGTACAATCAAAAATGTATCTACCTAATGGCAGTTAATATATTACTCCTTCTTGCTTATATGACTATAGATTGCAAGATACATCTGTACTCACCACATTCACAGTGCAACCTGGCCACATGCCCTGCATGGGCCTCTAGGTTACGAGCTCTCTCCTCTGCAGCTGTAGGGGGAGAAGCACACCATTATGCATACATGTCTATCACACATTCAGATTAGGTATTGGTAAAACAATGTAAACAGTACTTACAAACTTGAGGGGGCATTCCCATCTCTAGCATCCTAGACCCAGGTGTCCAGAAGTTCCCTCTTCTGTCACTTCAAATCATCATAATGATGATGAACCTGCTCACCTGTGAGGGGGATACCTGTACCACTGGTGAGATCACTTGCCAGCCAGTCCCAGGCTTCCAACTTGTACTTCAATCCTTGATACTGGCCCTGCAGTAGCAGGACATCATGGTATTTTACAAGGAGTCCAACCATAACCCTGGACTCCAAAATGTTCCACCATTGCACCTGGAAGAATGCATCCTCTCCAACACCTGCCATAGCTCCTGCCAGGTTCAGACTTCAACTGGTTCTGCTGTATTCCCACATGTTGCAGTTAAATAAGCCTGTTTTCCCACCCTTTACCACCATTAGGCAATTTTTAAAAATGCATCACATCACTTAGCACCACGCAAACCTGCTGGGCATAGCTGAACAGTGCTTAAACTGGCAATGCTTAGTGGTACACAAACTAACTTAGCTGAGCTGAGCACTGCTTAAACTTTTATTGCTTAGCAGTGCTGTGCACCATTTATCAATGTGCAAACCAGTTAAGCACTGCTAAAACATTCCTTGCTTAAGCAGTGCTTGACAAGGCTTAGCTGTGTTTAGCAGAGCTTAGCTGAGCACAGCAAAGCAGGATTTAAAAATACATCTCATAATGTGCATTTGCCACATAAATACTTGATAAGATGTCGGTGCATACATACAATATTCAGTCAAGGGTTTAAACATGCTTCTCATACTGTGTATTTGCAATATAAAATGATTAATAACCTGCCTGTGAAATCATACAGAATGTAATTAAGATTTAACATAATTATCATAATGAGTATTTAAAAAATAACATATCTCTGTATTCAAACCCTGCCCCTACTGCACATTAGACTGTCATTCTAATCATTTGGCTACATGGCCATGTGGAATTCTGCTATACTTTTACATATATCTCTCCACTATGTTTAAGCACCGCTGAGCACCATGGTTTGAAAGTATTTTGAATGTTTGTGATAATCCTCTGTTTTCCTGTGATATAAATTCAATGAACATTCATTTATCTGACTCTCAGAATGAATCAAATGAGTTCAGGATTATATTTAAGTGCCTAGAGAACAACTTATATAAGTTTAAACGGATGCAGTGGCAACGTCTCCATTTTGAGGCTTGCCTTAAGTTTAAATTTGCACCATGAGGTCTCTGTGTTTGTAAAATGCCTACGTATGGAAATACATTTCCTGATCTTTTGAGGGAATGGCAGTTATTGAATTTGGAAATGAGCCCTAAATATATTGAACTCTTGCTTAGACTTTTTCAACCTATCGAGTCTGAAATATATGAGCAGATCTTGAGAGATCTAGATGTTATCAGTGTTTCTTTTGGGACTGATATTTATGTTGAGAAACTACAAAACCTGTTTACTGACATCTGTATTTATAATAAATGACTGTATGATATTAAGATGAAGAAGCTGTTTTGTGATATTGCAGATTTCAATGAAGGTAGGGTTTTTTCATGGCACAGGATGGAGAAAATACAGGCAAAAGATTCTCCTTTGCAATGATTAGGAGCTGCAGTTCCTTCTGAGAATTCTGTTAATAATGGTTCTACTACTAGTGATAGAGATGTCAGGAATATGACTAGTCAGTATATAAAGGACATTGGAACAGCTAGACAAATGATTAATAGTGTGGTTGATATGGTGAACTCTGATGATTCTACTGCTCATGCTCTGATCTCATTATCTGATGCAAATAATTTTAATGTAGATAATACATATTTAAATTTCCTTCTCCTTAAGTGAGATAATGACACTTTAATATCGACCAATCAAACTTTTTTATGCATACAGCTACCGGAGAATGTGAATATAGGCAGACCGGAAGAGAGAGGGCGTTCCAGGAGCAGGAACAGATTTGCGAGAAATGACCGCAGCTACAAGGACAATTGGAGTTGGGGCCTTCTGTTCATCCCAAAATTCTGAGGACTTGATTGTTAAATCTTTCTTCGATCGAACTGACTGCAGTAGAAAAAGAGGTACTGAATTTAGGACTCTCATTTCTGCCTGGAAAGAGAGCAAATGTTTTCGATGGTTTACTAGATTTCAAGATGTTTGTACATAGTGTGGTATTAAGGCTGATGTTTGGAAGGACTGAATATGTATCTAGTATGATAAAACCTAGTCAGTTCTTGCCTATGAAGCCTCCTTTAGTTGAAGCATTTTCCAAATGTGTGAAGATGATACATATCAGCTGTTTACTGAGCGACATTGAAACTCGTTTTTTAACTTGAATAGAGAACAATTTGAAACTTTAAACAGGTTGAGTCAACATGATGATGTCTATATATTCCCTGTTGATAAAGGGGGTGGGATTATCATTATGAATACCATTGACTATGTAAATGCCATGTTGGCTATGTTATCTGATTCATCTATTTATCAAGAATGTGTTAAAAGTGATGTAGATCACTTGCTTGATAGACTGAATGCTATGTTGTATGATTTGTTTATAGAAGGGTCTATCATGAAGGAATTACTAAATTATTTTGTAGCTGAACATCCTTTGTTACCAAAAATCTATGGACTTCCTAAAGTTCATAAGAATTTATTTAACCCTCCCATGAGACCTATTGTGTCTGGGAGGGGTTGGGCAATGTAGTCTCTTTCAATATATGAAGAGAAACAGGTATTTCCTATTATAGAGAAGGTTGATAACGTATTAGTGGACACTAAGCATTTTTTAGAGGCTGGCCCAATAGTCTGGTGAGTATATCTCAGCAGCATGTCTTTTGGTGACAATGGACATTGTTTCTCAATTCACTGCAATTCTGAATGATGCTGGAATTAAATCTGGGAGATTATTTTCGAGTCAACATACGGATTATTTGGCATATAAGATTCATTTGATTTGTTCTCTTTTGAAGTTAGTTTTAACTAACAATGTCTTTGTTTTTAAAGATAGATTGTTTATTCAAAAAACAGGTGTAGCTATGGGCATCATTTGTGCAAATAGTTATGCAAACATGGTGCTCACACAATGAAAAGCTAAGCATGTTTTAAATCCATCAAATCCTTTTTATGGAAAGATTTTACATTACAGTCGTTTTGTAGATGATGCGTTTTTTACATGGGCTGGTACAGTTGATGAACTACATTAATTTATTGGATATCTAAATCAAGAAACACATTTTCTTACATTTACATTTAATTTTTCTGATTCATGTATTGAAGTTTTAGATGTACAGGTTCTTAAAGATAGATGTGGTTTGAACACTGTTTTATTTAGAAAGCCATGTAAAGTAAATAGCAAGTTACATGCATGTAGTATGCATCCAAAAAGAATTAAACTGAATGTAATGAAGGGGCAGTTTTTTAGAAATGATAGACTAAATACTAGGAATAGAGACATGTATTCTTCTTTTGAAATTCTAGCTAATGAATATAAGCAAGGTGGTTATTTTGACTGTGTTATTACTGGTATACAGAATAAAGTTCTGTCATTAAGAGCTAGACCCTACTTTGAGAGTGATGAAGCAGTCCCAGGTTATAATAGTCATAATGCTGATTTTCTTAGGATGTCCCTTACATACTTGAGTGATTCCAGTGCTATATGCAATATTATTAGAAAGCACTAGAAGGTTCTTATGTCAGATGAAAAATGTTTGTACCCAGGATAATTTAAATAGAAGGAAAGGAGCATGTCCATGTGGTAGCTGCAATATTTGTGGTTATATCAAGGTAGATAATAACTTTTGTGAATCCTATGAATGGACAGATGCTTGATTTTGATGTCTGTGCAGACTGTAACATGAAGGATCTTGTTTATCTAGCAATATGTGTAATGCCCATTATGTTGGAAAGACAAATAGATATTTTAGAGATTGAATAAAGAAGCATATTTATGCTATTAATAAGGGCGATGCTAGAAATGCACTTGCTAGTCACAATACAAAGGAAGGGGTATTACATAAGTTTAAAATTTTAGTGGTAGAAAAATATTGCACTACCATGAGAGATGGAGCTGTAAGAACTCAGCCTGAGTTTTTAGAACTTCAATGGATTCTTATTTTAGCTGCTAATAGGGGTATTGGGCTGAATGGTAATACCCCTTTAAGACCAGATTTAAGGTTGAAGAGGTTGAGACATTAATTAATAGATTGGTACTTACGTATTATCGCAACCAGATTTTCACAGTAATACCGGTTGCTTCCCGATGTTCAAATATAAACAGTAATGCTGTAATAATGTGAATTACTGTGTTTTCTTTCACAGTGAAGGTTGTTTTAGTCAGGGTTATCATTAGAAATGTCGAAATTAACATTGCAGTGTACATATGCACTTTACGGGCAGCATGTCATGTTTTTGCAATGGTGTGTGCTTCCCGATGTTAAAATATTACCAGTACTGCTGTGATAATGTGAATTAGTGTGTTTTGAAGCTATGCATACAAGAAGGGAAGGGAAGGATAAAGACCTAGAGGAATGCAAGCTGGAATTATGCAAACCATGTAGTGACTTATAAAGATGTAGCAATCCACATCTTTTCAGCAGTAATACATGCTCGTCACAACAGAAGACAAATACAGTGCCGTCAACTATTCAAGTCCCAAACACTTGTTAACATCATCCACCATCACTTTTGCAAAGCTTTACATCTTGCAAGTTTTATGGGTACCATTTTATGTTACAAATGTTTGATACAGATATAGTTTACCGTGTGAGAAAGAAAGCACCTGAAAGCATTTCTAAACAGTCTGTGTTTTTCTTCTTGGCATTGCTTCTTAACAGTACAAGTAGTGCTTTCATCAGTAAGAGACCAGCCCTGGCAATTGAAGCATGCATCTGTAATGCACGCAAAACAGGAAGATTTCCATGACCGATTCTCTTCCTGAATGTTAAGTGAAACTAATTTCTCAACAGTAAACACATAAAGTAACAAATTACAGTGTTTCCCACAGTTGTTTTCAAGCTTGCATGCGTATTATCGCAACCATGAAAATCTGGTTGCGATAATACGTAAGTACCAATAGATTATACTATTTAAATCTGGTGTGTTCTTGGAGTGTTTAGATCTGATAAAGCAACAACGTTGTGAAAGTGCTCACCTTGTATTATTATTATTTTTTATTAAAGTGTTGTTTTTATTTCATAAAGATACCTTCCATGTTTACTGACTTTTGTTTTGGATTTTGCTTATTTTGTAATCAGTTTCACTCCGCATTCTTGTTTGTGTCTTTCGGCTTTTCCCGGTTAGGGATCGCCACAGTGGAACTCCGGTCCGCTAATGATTGGCAGTTGATTTTTACATACCGGTTTGCCAGGCCTGACGCGCAACATTCAACGAAGGTACACCCATTCATGCATGTTTCCACGCAGAAGACGCTCTAGCTGAGAATCGAACCGGACAGTGTCTTACTGTGAGGCGACAACGCTACAGTTTCACTCCACATTCTGGTGTGAATAATTTTTTTTATCTTTTCAGAACATTTTTATAGACAAAAGAAAGGGGTTTCTATGGGTCTTAGGATGACAGCCAACTATGCTAATTTAGTGATGGCATACTGGGAAACTATGATTTTGAGAGACATTCCTAGTTATATCTATATTAAATTGTATCAGCATTTTATTGATGACTTCATTTTTAATTGGACTGGTGATATAAACAGTTTGGAAATATTTATTAATTCTCTCAATAAGAGTACTACATTTTTAAATTTTACTTGTCATAAGAGTGTTGACAGTTTATTTTTTAATGTTGAAACTTTTAAGAAACAAGATGGTGAGAAAGTCTTTTTTCTGTCATATCTTATAAGAATACAGTCAATAATGCTATTTTTGTATTATAATAGTATGCAACTTATATATTTAAAAATAATATTGTTAAAAGACAAATTATGAAAATTAAAAGACTAGTGACAGATTTAGATATGATTGATAGTTTGGTTGAAAATATGCAGAATTTTTTTTTTTGTACAGAGGGTATCCCAAAAATGTTTACACCTTGCCGCTGGGGAATCAAATATTGTCATAAACAAACAGATTGTAGGCACAAACAGAGAGGGGTCAGTGGCTATGCCTGTTCTCCTTAGACAGTCAGTTGATTAGGGACATTGTGAACAATAACTGGCAAATTTTAACAGAGAATGATGAAGTTGCTAGTCTGGTTGAGAAGAAAGCTGTGTTCATTAATAAGGAAGATAAAAATTTAAAAAGATATTTTGATGAACAATCAAATAAAGTTGGAATGTATAGTGAACTATGGTATAAAGTTAGTACTTTTAAATGTTTAAGTTGATCTTCATGTAGGTTTATATCTGAAAGCTCTAATTTGTATTGTGAGGCAACAAAAAATCATACTGTATTTAGGGTTAGTTTACATGTAATTTTGAATTTATGGTTTACTATGCATAGTGTCCGTCATGTGATTTTTTTATGTTGGAAGGACCAAAAGACAGATTTAAAGAAGAATATATGTGAACATCATTATGCTATTAAAAATAGAAATTATAGGAATGCTTTAGCAAAATATTCTATGGTTTGTAAGAATATTAAGAAATTCATTTTTAAAGTAATTGATTGTGTTCCTAAGGATATTAATGGAAATAGAAATGAATTAAATGTTTTAGAAATTAAATGGCTAGTCATTTTGAATGCTTATGCAATCCCAAGACTTAACGGAATGGTTAATTATTCAGTAGTGTTGAAAAGAACTAGGAACAAAAGAAGATGTTAATGAATAAGTCATTTGGTACTAATTATGTGATTAGACCAACGTGTTTAAAAAGGACCATGTTGTGAGAGTTAATTAATCTGATAAAGACCTAGTATTTGGTCAAAAGCACTTAATAGTTTGTTTTCTGTAATAAAAGTATTTATTCACATCAGCCTGCCCTAGTATTTGTATTGGCTGTTTTTGTTGTATCTGTATCCACAACTGTTTGCATGACTGACAAATGGATATATTCTGTTTATGAAAGATACAGTTATACACACACACACACACACACACACACACACACACACACACACACACACACATATGCACATTTGTACATACACATTATAGAAAAGCTTCCCTATAGATCATTATTAGTATAATGTAGTCTTTGCAGTTTAGGCCTCAATGCTTTTAAGAACAGTATGTCTGAGATCTCTTATTTTTGGCTTGCCTATCACATGGATTAATTTATTATTACTAGCTGTTTTATATCTTTGTCATCTCCTTCCCACACTTCTTTATGAGACTCTCATCCTTACTAACCTTCAGGCATCACAAAAATCAAAACTTGAGCAATGCTATAGCAAAGTTGCTAAATATGCAGCAAATACATCTTTCAACACCCACCACTGTATAGCACTAAAAAGCTTAAATTGGTTAGAACTACCCCATAAACTAAAATATACACAGCTTCTTACCCAATATAAAATTATCCAGAATCTGTCTGCTTTTCCAGCACTAAATAACATTCTACACACCAGTGGTACTAGTTGGTCATTATGATCCAATGACCAAAAACTCCTGTCTGTCTGCAAACCTATCAAATATGCTGGGAAGAAAAACAGCCTACCTTTATCTGGCCAAGGCCTTTGATACCATTCCCCACTCAGGAATCATAGAAAAACTTACTAAGCTAGGCATCAACCCCTATATCACTAGGTGGGTTGCAAACTGGCTCACAGATAGAACCCACAGTGTGAAAGTAGCTGACTCCAAGTCAGACTACTGACCAGTCACGAGTAGAGTCCCACAGGGTTGGGTCCTGGGTCCCCTCCTGTTTGGTATTTACTTCTCTGAAGTCCAGGCCAACATGAAGGGACTCTGGTTGACAAAATTCACAGATGATTGCAAGTTGGGAGCGATTATTAACTCCCCAAGTGATGCTGACATCCTACAGAAAGGCCTCAATGAGACCAACGACTGGTGTCAGAACCATGGCCTTAAGCTCAATGCCAAAAAATGTGTCTTCATCCCCTTTGGGGAAAAACCCGGATCCCTTGAATTACCACATTGATGGTAGTTCACTGAACACAGAAGGCATTATAAGAGATCTGGGAACACAGATTGAGAGCAACCTCTCTTTTGACCACCACATTGCCACTGTGGTCAGAAAGTCCTTCTAAGTGGCACACCTCATTACTAAGGGTTTTACATCCAGGAAGAAAGGGTCATTGTCTCCCTCTACTCTTCCCTCATTAGGCCAATCACCGAGTACCACACCCCATTTGGCATGTACCTCACTAGACACCTGCAACATGTGGGGAGGCTGCAAAAGTACCTCACAAAGAGGATCCTAGGCCTTAAATACTTGTCCTATATGGACAGACTCAAAAAACTCCAACTATTCTCTGTTTCATATCGCCTACTTAGAAGCGAGCTCTGCTTGACTTACAAAGCCATGTCTGGCCCAACTCTGTTAGAAATGCTACATCTAAAGAAATCCCAATCCCTCTGCACTACATGCTCCAGAGATCTCAACCTCATTACTATAATCAACAGAACAAGTTGGAGGGACAGGTTCATAACCCAGAGACTGCCCATGCTATGGAATAGACTTCCCATACATGTCAAGCAGAGTACCTCACTGGTCCTCTTCAAGAGAAATCTTGATGAGTGGATGGGAAATAGAAAATTCACCCTGGGGATTACTCCAGTGGCTCTACTCGACAGAGGCACTAAGAACTAAGGTTGGCTGGCATGATGCCAGGGTAATCCTATGGGCTAGGCTTGTAAAGACTCCAGGGCCATTAGCCTAGTACACACCTATGAACCTATAAACCTATTGTCTGTACTTGTACCATGATGCTAAGAGCTGGAACTCCTTATCTCTCTCCATCAGGTCAACACCCTCCCTCCCTCCTATCCTTAAAAAACATTTTGAAAAAACTTCGAAGTTCCAGGCTGGGTCTGTTCTTACTTATCACCAGGATAAACTATATCCCTAAAGATGGACAAATAGCTATTAATACCTACATCTCCTTACTCATCCGCCTTAACTAACTTCCTTACTTCTAACAATTTTCTCCCCTGGCTTTCTCTGTAAATATACAGTAAACCTGTTTTTTTTTCATTTCATATTGCAATTCCTGTTTGTATTATATACTAATTTACCTTTAATTTATCTATAAACTGGCTAAAATTTCTCTATTAAATCATTGCCATATAACTTGAATTTATTCCTGACCATTGTTTTCAAATTATGTCTAATTTGGTACAATCATTTAAACTGTATTTGTTTTTTGTATTATCTTTAAAGACTGTGAAATTATTATTCTTTAAAATGTTTTGTAATACCTTGGACCTTTTCTTCCCAGGCTTCCACCTAAAATGGTCTCCTACCCAGTCTGACCTGACTTTCCCAATCAAATGTTATAAAGATATATATATATATATATATATATATATATATATATATATATATACATATATATATATATATATATATATATGTGTGTGTGTGTGTGTGTTTGTGAGTGTGTATATATATATGTGTATATATATATATATATATATATATATATATATATATATATATATATATATATATATAGAGTCAAGTGACCATCCTGACAGATAAAAGCAGATGTTTTCTGGTTCCCATGCACCATCACCTTGCTAAGTAAGAAAAGGAGATGAGCTTTCCATTTCATAAATAAGACCATTGCACTAGTTATTTAAAATGTCAAGGAAGTATACCTTTGGAAATATTAAATAATGATGTGCAGTAAACCTTCATTGAAGTACTTAGGCTACTGAGACAATGATATTTCTGTTTTTAGTTGTATTACCTTATAGCAGATTAAAATGACTGAGGGTCTGTAGTAACTTTCTACCAAACAATCTGAAACCAGTTTTTCAAATCTAGCAGTCCTTCAAGCTATTTGTCTGTCTGACAGATTAGAAAGTAGCTGTTCTCATTATTTCCATGAAAGATGACCTTATGTGTTGCCAGCATAAAGGCTGTTGTAATATTTGCATCTACTGTAGTAATATTTCCATTAGATTATAAATCAGCTTAATAGAATGGCATGATCATTTCTTTTATATATAGAATTTGGTTACTTTCTCCTCTGGAATTGAATAATTCACACTATTCTTCTTAAAGCTGGAACATCCTTGACCTACCATGTTTTATATTTAGTGTACAGCACTGTGGCTGAATTTATCGTATTATTCTATTTTTCTCCTCCATCTTTGTATGTTAAGCTTGATGGCATTAGTTATCTCTTTGTATTTAATATATTTGTACAGTGCTTAATTTTAGGCATTTCAACAAATTTTAACAGTTATGTCAGGGGAGATAACCAGCCATAGGAGAGTTAGCATATTTTGGCAGGGGACTAAATAAAGTTAAATTAATTATACCACTATTAATATGTAGATGTTTGTACTTAAAAAAAATGAGTTATAGTAAGGAATTTACCTAAAAGGTCTTTCTCTATTGAGCTGGTGGAGTCTGAGGACAGTTAATTAAATAAACATCAGGATTGTGTACATAGAGGGGGCAGAGACGTACATATGATTAAGGAATACACTTCTTTTCTTCTGAAAAAGTCCTTGATTATTATGGACAAAAGTGCTTAACTAGTATATGTTTTAAGATTTTACATTTGTTGTTTTAATAAAAAGTGACTTGTGGTCCATAATCAGGAGTGAGATTGTGGTTAATTGCTTTCTAAATGTTTTAAGATAATAATCAAAGGACATAGAGATGCACCCTTAGCCTAAGAACCACACAAAGTAAGCTAGTTTATTGTCAGCTAACCTACTATACTCTTATGAGAACATAGACAGTTAAGCACTATCAAAGCACTGTTGTCTTCTACCAAAACCCTGCTGAGCACTGCATTTAGTTGAGCTGTGCATTAGAGTTCACATAAACCTGCAAGCTGCAGCGCATGAGATAAGAATATAACAAGTCTTTAAAACCACTATTTGTTAAGTAACTCAGACTTTTCCAGTACTTAGAAATGACACATTTATCTGAGATAGCAAACAGAAAGACCCAAATTCTGACCGAGATGTTGTAACAAAACTATATGTTATCCCAGGAGCCACATTGATGGAAAGTATGGAATCACTGCACATACAGCTGAATATTCCAATTTAGCAGCCTTGGACCAAAAGCGGAACATATATTTTTTCTTTCAGAATTTATGCAGCCTATTAATGTGCTAGTAGCAACTGACAGCATGCACTACAGAGTAACAAAATCCTACCTTCCAACTATGATCCAGTGTCTGCCAACCACTGAGAATGAGAAAAGTCTATATCCATAGTGCCCACATCTTTGGCGACCCTTGCAAGATTTCAGTACAGTGATGGAATAGTTTACCAGATTGTCCACTTCTTTTCCAATTAGCTCATGAAGGGAATGTCAAATTCCTCTTATACTCTAGCTTCATGTGGTAGTAGGTGACATGTACCCACCTGAGGCTTTTTGCATATGCAAGCAAAGTTGGGTTGCTCCTTGTTCTCACCCTTACAATTTTAGTTAAACATTTCCATAATGGCAAAAGTAAACTTGCTATATGGTTCCTAACATTAGAGGATGGTGTTGTGCTCCTGAAATGGAAGCCATGGCAAAAAAAATCCTATTTTAGGCAAATTAAACTTAACTAAAAACATAGAAAAGAAGTGAAACATACATTATTGCCAAATGTTTGAAGGTGACTTACCAACCTGACCATACCCTTATTTTCCCATTATGCCAGCCACCATTTATTTCTCCTGCACTATGTGCAGCACCACATCGGCATATGTGGTTTTAACCATATGCCGTTTTGCAAATGGTTAGAGATGTATTATACCATTTCAAAGCTTGAGTACATGGTGCATGTAATAATTAAGTTCCATCCTGCCCCATGATGGGGGGAGGTATACTCAACCTTAAAATAAGAAATCATCCCTTTCTACACCTGTACAGTTTGTTGAATGTGACCGGCCCGAGTGGAGATATTGAACTCTCTGGCTGGATAAAACACTACATACATACATATGTTTCAAGCATGGGCATTAATGCCCTTCTGGCTTGCCTATATACCAAAACACTTGTTCTCATAATAAATGTCCAGGCTGTTCTTAAAAATATCTAAACTAGTACTTGTTTTAATGTAATGTGGTAGTCTGTTCCATGCATCAGCTACTCTGTCAGACATCCAATTAGTACACTTCTCATTCCTATAGAATCTCCTACATAGGTTGTCTGATGATTCTCTAGTACTTTTTGATAACCTCAAACATTCCCAGAGGTAGTTGTCCCTAAATGTCCTATATACCTGAATAAGATCTCCTCTTAAATATCTATAAGAGACACTGCACAAGTTCATATATTTTAGTCTTTCATAATAACTTAGATTTTCACATCCATGGATGCCCTTGGTATATTTCTGCTGTACTCTTTCCAGTTTATTCATGTTTGTTTTCCTATAGGGTTTCCATATTGTTATTCCATACTCAAGTTTGTGTCTAATGTAATTAACAAACAGTGACTTCATTATGTCTGATTTCCTAAACTTTATAAATCTTTTTATACAACCTATAGTTCTATAACTATCATTAGCCAATTGGTTGATATGATTAGAAAAACTCATAGCTGAATCTACCCATATACCCAGGGCCTTAAATGAGTCTACAATTTCAATTACTGTGTGCTGTATTAAATATTCACCTTTCTGTTTATGTTTCTCAAATCTCATATGCTTAGTTTTTGATGTATTTATCAACATTTTGTTCTCCTGTGCCCAAATGTTCAATTTAGTCAAGTTATTTTGCAGACATGCCTTATCTGTAACATTTGCAATCAGTTTGCCCAGTTTCAGGTTGTCAGCATATAGAGTGTAGTGTTAAATAAAAACAATGCTCCCACAATTGTAAAAAAAAAAAAAAAAAAATAGGACATAAGTTATTATTGCTGTGACTCCAGACTGGAATTTTTGAATGACACATATATTATGCCATTAGAATAAATGCTTTGAGCATGATGACCTATGGTGGGATGACATTTTACCATAGCTTCCTCAGTGCTATCTGCTTCTCACATTTTCTGCTTCATGTAGCATTTTGCAACAGACAGATTATTAAGGGAGGTCATGCTGATAAATTTCCTTTAATGGGCATTCATGTGATGAAATTAACTACTTCTGTCACGTGTGATATGACTAGGTCTTAGAAGTGCTTTTCACTGAGGAGTTTGGAGTTACTATTCAAAAGTGTCTCCCCTTTTTCAATCAGATCATCTTTCCCTCATACTGCTAATGCAAGCCGTTGCTTTTGTTTACACCATCGGGGACTTTTCTAAGTGTTATGCCATCCTGTGTCTATACTACTTGTTTGTTTAAGTAAGACATTCATGCTTGCAATTTCCTCCCTTTAGCCATTATTCCACATTGTTTATTTAAATATTTTCTAAACTTCCTCCTGATGTTTTTAGTATAGACATGTCTTCTTTTGGCTATTTTCAATACAATATTGTTCCCATAACAATTTTATTATAGTATCAAATTATCTGTTTCTCTGACTTGCATATGGGTGATAAGTTGCAAACTATCCTTGATGTAGCCAGTTACCCATAGTCATTATCGAAACATTGAAGTAGACAATGACTCTAATGGTGTACAACAGCACAACACTCAGAATTCAGCATAACCTAACCTTAATGGAATTGGCACATCTGAGAATATACCTTTATTTTAATAAACATATTTAATTATCTCCAGTCTTAATTCTAGCAAGGGGTATACTATACCAGTTAAAGTAGCAACAAGTGACAAATGACAATTTTATATCCTTAAAAGCAAAAGTAAAAAAAAAAAAAAAAAAAAAAAAAAAATGACACTACTACAACAACTCTTCAGAGATTATAGGAGACAGAAAATACAATTCACATCATAACCAAAGAGATTTATTTATTTAACAAAAGTAAAGTACTTTTATGCCAATGGCAATAATGCCAAAGGGATTAATCAGAATTAAAGCTCACCCAACAAATTAACACTTAAATAAAGTTTCACATTATCCATTATATACATGCATTAATTAATAAAATACTAAATACGAGAAGAACACTGAATCATAAGAAAAAAAAACTAACATATGTAACACATAACCTACTAATCTAAACAAACAAATAAATAGTGAAAACTGATTAATTCACATGTTAATAATTCAATGTAAAATGCATATCACTTCACAACTAAGGTTTGCAGCCCATCATTTTAAAACTGAACTTTTAGAATATTATCACTGATACCTGACGGCAAAGCAATGCTTAGCAGAAGCTGCCAAATAAACTCTATCCTATTCTTGATTCCCAATTACCTGCCATATAATTAAATGGGGCTTTGTCTAAAGTAACAAATACGATTTTGAAAATTTTGGACATGTCAGTTTATGCCTATTTAGTGCATTGTTCTTGTTTATTCTCTCTCAGTATCATGACAATGCTCATAAATTCTCTTATACAAAAATCTCTTGATTTTTACTATATAATATGAGAAACATGTTGAGCACAGAGTTATATAAAACAAGCCTATTGTGCCACAATGATCATCTTGCAAAGCATTACTTAGGATACTACTGATTATTAATCTCTGTGACTTTGTCTTCCAGTATATGGGATGCTATTTTCAACCCCCTTATTTTTTGTAGCATTTTTCATCTGTAAAGAAATTTAAACCTTTCTAGTACTCTCACATTCAACCATATTTTTAAGGCTTCTACCTTTCTCAAAAATAAAAACTGGGCTGTCAGCAAAGAATCTGTACATATCCTCATGGCATCTAAATGTAATCCAATTTTTCATCGTGGTGTCCTTGATCGCTATAGAGTTGATATTATAGAGTACAACCAATGCTCTCTTGACACTGGAGGTTTTTGTGTTGATAAAAATGTTGCCCATCATGGCCAAGCCTTGACCTAATAAAGGGATACATCTACCAGTTCATTCATTAGTGACCTCCTCAATCAGTTTTTCAATCATATCCATCACGTTCTGCAGTTCCAAAAACATACCTAGTATTTTATCTCTTTCCTTTAAAAAATCAAATTTATCAGAAATCATTCTTGCCAATCTTACTAATTGCCCTTTAACAAGATTTATTTTTTAATATATCATCGAATGTTAACTTTTATAATGCAAATATGCATTTAAAAATATGGGTTTCCTGTATATATTGGAAGGGAAAAAAAAGCTACACTGTATTGATAGTAATATGCAAGAAATTAATAGTATCCCATATATGTTGATAAGTGAATTCTAAAAATTCAGTAGTTTTTTTCTATATAATTAATAATATCATTGATATTTGTACCCAGACTAGTCCATAAGACAGAATTGTCATCAAAGTATCTTAGACAGAGCTTCCAACTGGTAATAAAGTTGGAATTCAGAATAAAGTTTCTCTCCCAACTCCTCATTACCAAATTTGCATAAATGGAGGCACAAGCCATCTTCATTTAATTTGCTTATAAAACTTAGACTCAGAATATATAAAATTATTCAAAAATATAATTTCTATAAATTCCATTAATAATTCAATATTGTATGTAGATAAAAATGCACATTCAACTATGGCCTCATTAAATAAAGCAACCCCCTTCATGTGGAACACAGGAAAGAGATCCACTGCCTCAGTACTAATGGAACTAAGATTTCCATGTCAAATCAATTATTAATTTTTCCATGTAGATCCCAAGATTCACTAAACATATGCAAATGTTCATATATAAAAAAAGGCTAAAGCATTCTATCAACATACATCGCTACTGGGTAGGTTTTAGTGTCCTGGGCAACAACAATCATTCTAAATGGCTTGAATATATTCTTATGAACTTTAAATATCCCAAAAATTGCAGGTACAGTGGGATTAGCAATATGAATATATATATATATATATATATATATATATATATATATATATATATATATATATATATATATGGGTTCATATGAATCCATCGACAGTTCAAAACATCGACAGCGAAACAGCAACAGCGAAAACACCGACAGTTCAAAAGCATGACACCGCATACACTCCACACCAGTACAACAATTAACAAACAAAACAAATCCCCACTCCAAAACCCACACACACCACACTAGCAAACCAAAATACTAACAAACCAACACTAAACCTTACATACACAACTATCGACAACCCAAACCCTAACCCTAAGGTCCGTCACTATAGCACACTCACCTAGCCCGCGCCCTACCCCTAACTCACTTAACCCACCCCTAACCCAAAACCTATCACTACTACACACATACCTAACCCGAGCCCTAACCCTAACTCACTTAACTCACCCCTATCCCCACAGACCGACAACATCGCACACTTACCTTACTCGCACCCCAACGTCCGTCACTACCGCATAAACACACATCCTTTCCCCATTTCGATGTTCTCAGCATCGGTGTTTTCCTCCGTCGGTCTTCTCGCTGTCGATCTTTTGCCGTCTATGTTTTGAACTGTCGATGGATTCATATGAACCCATATATATATATATATATATATATATATATATATATATATATATATAGATAGATATATATATATATAAAACAAATGAGTAATTAATCCTTTTTAAGGCCATTCTGAAGTAATAAGTCTATATTCACATAGGTTACATTTCTCTCTTTACAGGAGACATGTATACACCTTCTATAACCTGTAAGGTATAAACATCTCACTAATATAATCAATTATATCCATAATTACAAGGCCTCTTTTCTTGTCTAGTTTCATAACCCTATCTGTGGTGTCATGTGTTAATAATTTTAATAACAAGTGTTCATCTCTAGTAAGATTATAATAAATTCATATTATGAGGCAATTGGTACAAATCCTTTTTACAAGCCTTTTCAATTGCTTGGATTTTGCTAGTTGTCGTTCCTTATCTGAAAATGTTAAGCAACAGGCCAATGTAAATGTTTCATGAATATGTGTGGGTTCGAATCTCAGTGTACACCATTCTCCCCTTTCATGTGAAACAGAGCTTTTCCCTAAACCTATTCAAATGCAGTTTGGACCAAGAGATGGGAAATTTCAAGTGCACCCCTGATGTGTTGCCTGTGGTCCTTATGGATAGGGGCAGTTTTTAAATGCCCTTAGCCACAGGCATATATCAAAACCATTCCAGGCTGTGGGCATTAATAATTTGGAAAATTGGGGCATGGATGGCTGGACTTAAAATGATTCTAGGGCCGTTAGCCTAGTAAACTCCTATGATCCTGTATCACCCTAGCTTAGATGTATAAATGGTCCTTTATGATCAGTGCCCTACCCTGGTAAACAAATGTAAATACATAAATCCTTTTCAAATATTGAAAAATAACTTGCTGAAATGTTTCAATAGCTAAAAATGAAAAATTTACAACTGTTATGACCTAAAACAATGCCTCCACTACTGGTAAAAATAGTTTGAGGTTCTAATACCCCCCCCTTCTTTGTTCTCTACATTTTTACCTCCTCCCTGTCCTTTTATGGAATTTTAATTGCATTATTTTCTAATCTGTAGTTCTGGAATTGGTGTTGCTCTTTTACACCAAGTTGGACCAACTTGCCAACTTCTTACAATTGAAGAGTGGTGGTAACTCTAAAGGATCATACACTTTCACTCTTGTGTTACAATTAGACTGTGACTGCAAATCAAGTAATGTAATAATATTATTGCAGCTGCTATAATTGAGATGTTCAGCATTCAAATCAACATATTTTCTTCCTAGTTAATAGACGATAAGCTGTTTTAGATTAATTTTTTTTGGCATCCCTAACAAGCTTCCTCTGCTTCTGAGACTTAATTACATTGCACAGTTGATCAATTTTGAAAAGAAAATTGTCATAAGAAACTTTACAAGAATCAAATAATAAGTCATTAGTAATTTTCAAATTTAATGAATTAATTTCATCCACGTCTCTCCATTTGTATGTCATTTTGTTTAGTTACCTAGTCTCATGAGCTTGAAACCATGTCAGTCAAAGGGTCTATATCAGTTCAACGAAACAGCACATCATCGAATACAACAACCTCAAACTTCTAACCACGAAATCTAAAAACATTGAAAGCTCAGAACAGCAAATTTTTTTCCCTGGGAAAAAATTCACTGTTCCGAGAAACACACACACACAACATAAGCACACCAAAAAAACAGCACATACACTTAAAAGCCTATATCTAACCCTACACTAAACTGTACATACAGTACTATCTATCCATTATCCTTAACCCAAACCCTAACACTAAGGTCCGTCACTATCGCACACTCACCTCACCTAACCCTAACTCACATACCCGCCCTAACCCTAAAGTCTATCACTATCACACACTCACCTCACCCGCGCCCTAACCCTAACTCACATAGCCCACCCTAACCCTAACGTCCACACAATCGCACACTTACCTGAACCCAACCCATAACTTTCCACCACAGTGCTGAAAATAGCAAAGCTACAGAAACAGACAATCGAATTCTTTCCCTAGGAAAAAAAATTGGTTATTTGCAGCTTCGCTATTTTTAGCGTTCGCTGTTTTTGGTTTGATATTAGACCATTCGAAGTAGTAACACTTCGATGATCTAATAAAGACCCCAGTCAAACATATTGAGCAGCTCAGAATAAAAGTCAGAATCTGCACTGATACAACCAGGAAATTTCCAACATAGGAAACTCCTAAGCAATGTCTATATATATTGGAAAATCACAGAGATTAAGAATCAGTGGTATCCTATGCTATTTTTGCAAGATGGTCATTGTGGCACAATAGACTTAGTTTATATATCCATGTGTTCAGTATGCTCCACATACCATATAGGAAAGGTGGAGATAACTTTGTGTAAGAGGATTTATTAGCATTACTATGATATTGAGAGATCTGTGGTGGTGGTGCTGCGGTAGCGTTGTCACCTCACAGTAAGACGCTGTCTGGTTCAGTTCTCAGCTAGAGCGCCTTCTGCGTGGAGACATGCGTGAATGGGCGTACCTTCATTGAAGGTTGTGCGTCAGGGCTGGTAACTCGGCATGTAAAAATCAACTAACAATCATTAGCGGACCGGAGTTCCACTGTGGCGAACCCTAACCGGGAAAAGCCGAAAGACACAACAACTATGATATTGAGAGAAAAAAAAAAATGCATTATATAGGCATACATAAACATTTTCAAAAATTTCAAAAAAGAATTTTGCTATTTTAGATAAAGTCCCATTTGATTATTGGTGTGATAAATGGGAATCAGAATAGAATATAAACAGTTAAACAGTTGATTTTGCAACTTAGCAAGAATGCTGCCTCACCACCAGTATCAATGAAAATATTTCCATTAATTCAGTTTTAAAATGACTTACAGCTAATCTTTGGTGGGTAGTAGCATGCATTTTACATTGATTTTTTTAATAAAGTAATTAATTAGGTTTTACTGTTTATATATTAAATAAGTAGGTTGAGTGTTGCAAATTTTTGCTTTTTCTTATGATTCAGTGTTTGTCTAGTAGTCAGTATTTTATTAACTGATGTATGTACACAAAGGATCATGTGACACATTCCTGGTTATTTAAGTGTTAATTTTTTGGGTAAGCATTGTTCCAGATGAAATCTTTTGGGGACAAGTGATTAACTTCTGTCAAATAAATCTGTGTTTGGTTACAACATGAATCAGATTCCCTGTTTCCTACAGTCTCTGGAGATTTGTTGTAACGTCTTGTTTAATAAGTTTATTGGACACTGCTTAGTTTCAAACTGCGTTTTGAGTTTGGATTTTTTTTACCCTTAATTAGACCTTGCTAATAAAATGACCCCAATACGCTATAATTTCTAGGATCACTGGTCTCTTATTGCAGCTTAGTATTATATTGATTGCAGCTGTCAAGGTACTCTGCTTTCCTTTGTTCCAATCATGATATGTTCATATGTTCCTTTCCATTATCCTGACTTGTGTCTGCAGACCTGTGATGTGTACTGGAAATGAATTTTGCATTGTTTATGTAGATAGGTACATGAAGAATCAGGACCCAGGACATTGTCGTCTCAGTAAATGTTCTATGTTACATGATGTTTCTGCTATAGTTCAAAGAAGAATCATCCCTCTTAGCAAGTCACAAGCAATGCAGAGGTGTGGTAAATTCTGTCGGTTTTGAGATACTGACTGATACCTCAGTAATAACACCAGATTGTTCTTTTCTTGACAAACTTTACACTTTAATTAGAGCTTGCAGATTAAATTAACTTGATACATTGTAATGAAATCTACATTAAGCATTAATTTCTAATTAATGAATGCAATTTATTTATTTATTTTACATTTGTTAACCAGGTAGAGTCCGGCTGGGCAAGTACCCATTTTCAGCGGAGACCCGAGTAGATAAGCTCCATAACAATAGTACAAAAAGATTGTAAATCTTTTAAAATTGTTTGTAAACAATATACAAAAAGTTTGACAGTTGCCAACAATCACAATTTACAAAAAAGGGGAATGTAAAACAGAAAACATTACATGTTTTAAGCCTTACTACAGAAAGTAATATGAAACTCATTAGATATATAAGTAAAACCATTGTGGTGTTTTCATTTGGTAGAAATAAGACAAGAAGATAGCATAATAGAAACCATTTGATCGAAGGCATGAGAAACTAGCCAGGAGTATTACAGGAGCATAGTCATTACTGAGTAAGGTATTCCTTTAGGAGTTTTTTGAAGCTATGATGATCTGTGTTTTTTCAAATATTCTGGGGTAATAGGTTTCACTGTTTGGCTACTTTGAAGGAGAAGAGAGAGAGTCACCAAAGTAATTATGGGACTTTGTAACCTTGAGTATAAGTTTATCACATGATCTAAGGCTCTTGAGATTGGTATTTAGTTGTACTAGGTTGGAGAGTGTAGGGCAGTTTTCAGGTTTGTGGATAATGGGGTGGGCAGTGTGAGCAGACTGAGTAATAACAGACTGGGAAATTCAAGACAGTGTAATTTTTGAAGAGCAAGGCAATGATGGGTCCTGTTGGGTATATTAGCAGCAAATTTTGCTATGTTGTTATAGCAGGAATCAAGTAGATGTAAATCAGACTTGTGCAGGTTAGTGAAAAGTTGAGAACAGTAGAGAAGAGTGGATAGGAGGCGGAATCTGGCTGTGGCTTGTCTGGCATTTTGAGTAAGGTAATGTTTGGCCCTATACAGAGCATCAAGTTTGATGTCAACTTCCTTAATTGTGAGTGATATGTGTTTATTAAATGCTAGGTTGTTGTCTATTGTGACACCAAGTAGTTTTGTTTGGTTAACTGGTCTATTATAGTGCCATTAGTGGAATAGATGGAGAGAGGAGGTGGTTTTGCTTTGGATTTCCTGTTAGACAAGATCATTACTTTTGTTTTGTTTGGGTTTAGGATGCGTTGAAGTTCATTTGGGTAATTTTCTATATCTAGAAATGACTTTTGCAGTTTATCTTGGAGTTCTTCGGTGTGGCAGCAGAGCAAATAAGAGTAGCGTCATCAGTGTATTGAATGATAGAAGCAGACTTAGTGACAGTGTTTAGACTATTTGTGAATATAATAAAAAGGAAGGGCCAAGGATGGAACCCTGAGGAACCCCAACAGAGACTGGGAGGAGTATGCAGAGTTTATTATCCCATTTAGTTGCCTGTTGTCGATTAGTAAGGTAGCTAAAAAAACAGTTGAGAGCTGAAGAGTTGAGGTTGAAGGAGGCTAGAGTGTTAAATAGCAGTTGGTGGGATACCTTATCAAAAGCTTTGGACATATCAGGGAATATAGTAGAGACTAGTTGTCCATTCTTTTTGAGGAGGTCGATGTAGTTAGTGAAATTTATGAGGGCTATGGAGGTACTGTGTTTTGGATGGAAGTTGTGCTGTGAACTAGATAAGAGGTTATTTGTAGTGAGGTGGTCTAGGAGCTGCTTGTGGATACATTTCTCTAAGATTCTGGCTAGGAGTGAGAGAATGGCAATGGGCTGATAATTAGAGAGATCATTACATGGGCCTCCCTTGTGAAGGGGAATAATATGGGATATTTTCCAGGGTCTATATTACCATCTCGAATGGTAAAAATGTCTAACGCTCACATGAGTGAAAATGGACTAAAATGAACTTGCTATTGTGGGGGGCTGTACCCCCACACCGCCCGCTAAATATATATTCCAACTCCGAGGTCGCACTACAGTGAGGAAAGGGAAAATATCCCAATCCTCACTGTACCGCGACTCCCCCAAAAATGTTTGTTTTATTCCATTTTCGCTCATGTGAGCGTTCGACATTTTTACCATTCGAGATGATAATATAGACCCTATTTTCCATAGTATGAGGACGTATTGTTCTGCAATGGAACGATTGATTAAGATAGATATGGGATAGGTGATAGAGCTTGCAGTAGTTTTTAAGAGGTCTTTAGGGAGTTGGTCAGCTGCTAGACAGGTTTTAGTTTTGATAGGAGTTTTTTGATATAAGAGGTTTGTATGGGCTTACAGAAATAGTTGGGTTTAGAGTAAGTAGAGGTAGGCACTGTAAGGGGTTGGTTAGATTTGTTGTTTAAAAGTGAGGTGATAGTTGTGATGAAATGAGAGTTAAATTGGGATGCTATACATTCAGTGGTATTTGTTGTAGATGGTGCAGGGGTAGAGAATTTGCCAAGGCTGAGGAGGTAGTTAAAGTTTTAACAACATTTTTTTGTGGGTTATTTATGTGTTTTTGCTGACAAGCTAGAAAATAAGATTTTTTTTGTCAGATAATATTTGCTTCTTAGTTAGGTTTCGTAGTTGTTTGTAACAGGTGAGGTTTTCTGAGATTTTGGAGATTTGATAAGCAGTCCAGGCTCTATCCCTTTGTTTAATAAGAGATTTAGCATCTTTAGTTATCCAAGGTGGGTTTTTGTATTTGGAGCAAATGTTTCTTGTTGGAGTGAGGTTATTAAGGATGTTTAAGGAAGGTATCATTAAACTATTGTACAGCTTGGTCTAGGTGGAGTGATTTTAGAGGTGACCCATTGCAGTTTTGAAGTAGGGAATTTACGATGGTAGGGGAAATATTTATTTTGTTATATATGTGTTTGAAAATGACATTACAGGGGAAGTGAATGTGTTTCCTTAGAAGAAAGGTAGGGGAGTGATCACTGAGAGAATCGGAGAGGCACCCAGCCTGGTGGGCAAAGTTTGGCTTATTGGTTAGTAGCCAGTCTAGAATAGATTATTTCTTAGTGTGTTTATCGATTCTAGTGGAGAAGTTTATAGTTTTGGTGAAATTGAATAAATTGATAAAATTGGAGGGATTGTCAGATGAGCAGGATAGCCAGTCCAAGTTGAAATCACCTAGCATTATAGTTCCTTGGTGGAAAGTAGAGGATGCCAAAGATGTAAAACTTTCAGTGGTAAGTATATTATTTCCTAGTGGTAGGTAGGAGCAATAATTATGATGATTTGATGTGGATTTACTTCAAACATGGTAGTTACAATTTCTGCTTCTGATAGATCTGGGGGAGTACAGATTAATTTTTCAATTTTGAAGAAATTTTTATATATGATAGCAATGCCTCCACCACACTTGTTCAGTCTATCTTGTCTAATAACATTATAAGCACTATTAAGTATTTCCTCATCTTTAATGTGGGATTTTAGACATGTCTCATGTCTGCAATGATATCAGAGAGGGAAGAAAGGGGTCTTCGTTTGCTCACAACTCAGACCATTGCTGAGTTACTTCAAACTAATGAGAACCTAAACCTTTTTTAGACTTTTGAGTAAGAAAATCTAATGTAGCCACCATTTGCAGAAAAAAGTAACAGCAGGATTCAATAAAATCCATGTAGGCTCCGTTTACAGCCTACACGGAATGTACCTGTGTGCACTTCCATGGTTCCTTTATGGCAAAGAGCCATACATATTAACTATAGAATATTGCCAAAGGAGATCAGAGTTACATGGATATTGAATCCATGCAAGCAGCAGTGTAGTGTCTGTCATGTAGTTGTGGACTGTCCTGTCCACTAAATGTCTGGACAGGTGTTAAGCACAGGACAATATATATTTTTTAATTTTATGTGCTGTTTGCTCTGTGTGGCATGATGCTTAGTGATGCTGAGCTGCGCTTATACATATGCACCTGACATCTGCTATATATCTAAAAATAGAAACCAGATGTAATTAATTGAATATTTTTTTCCTGTCTCTCTCTGTTTACTTGAAGGGGTCAATATCACAAAATCAAATGTTGTGAACGCCGAATACCGGAAGGCTGAACTTGGTAGTTCGAAAATTGAGAATGTCGAAGCTGCAGAAACCCAAATTCTTTCCCAGGGAAAGAATTCAGTTGGCCGTTTCTGTGGCTTCAGCATTTTCGGACCAGGTCAAGGTAAGTATATGAATGGGTAGTGACGGACTTTAGGGTTAGGACGTGGGTCAGGTAAGTGTGCGATAGTGACGGACTTTAGGGTTAGGGCGTGGGTCAGGTAAGTGTGCGGTAATGACGGACGTTAGGGTTAAGGCGCGGGTCAGATAAGTGTGCGGTAGTGACGGACTTTAGGGTTAGGGCTGGGTTAAGGATAGTGCATAGATAGTGGTGTATGCTAGGTTTAGTGTAGGTTTTGAAGGTGTTTGGTGTGATTGTGTTACGTGTGTGTTTTTTGGAACAGCAAATTTTTTCCCCTGGGGAAAAATTCACTGTTTTGAAGTGTCGATGTTATCTGAATTCGATCTTCCAAATTCAAACTTATGGTGTTCGACATTTTGGAAGTTCGATTTCGTGATATAGACCCACTTGAAGCAATGCGGTGCTTAGCAATGCCATCTGACATCTAAAAATAGAAACCAGATGTATATAACTGTTGTAGTTCTGCAGTGGTTAGCAATGTGCAAACTGGCGCAGCTTCTCTGCATAACACTAACAGTATCTTACTAGTATATGTGAAGATATAGTGCTTTGCCTCTACTATCCAAGTGGCTAGATAGGTTGAGGAATGACCTGCAGTGTCGTAGGTCCCAGGTTCAAGTCCTGAGCAGTCATTTCTTTTGCATTTATTGCTTTGAACGAGTCAGTTGACTGAAATATCAGTTTAATTTAAAATTAAGCTGCACAATGCTAAGCACTGCTTAAACATGGCCAATGGTCTACTTCATTTGCACATTGCTAAGCTATGCTTAAACATGGCTTATATGAGTTTGCGTGATGATCAACTTCATTTAAATGGCTTGTGTGTGTTTGAGAGATGCTAAGCGATGCGCTGCATTTTTGAAAGTTGCACTATGACCTGTAAGGGCGGGAATGCACCCTATATAATGGCCAATAGGCAGGAATCTGACACCATTATTTGGAGTTCTCACTTGGTTGTTGATATGCTTGGTGGTGTAGGTGAGGGAGCATGCTTTATGAAGCAGAGATGAGGTGTGCAGGAGTACAAAGTGTTTGTTGGACTTCTGGTCAGAAACCATGAACCCCAGCTGCTGCAGGGTGATTACTAGGGCTCAGAGTGTAAGTCTGAGGCCTAGTATCCTTTGGCTAGGGAACTTACCAGTGCTACTGGTAGCTCCCACACTGGTAAGCAGTGTCTTCACCACTATGATGACCTGAAGCATAGAAAGAGGGAAACGTTGGACACCTGGGTCCAAGAAGCTCAGGCTGGGCACACCCCACAGATATGTAAGTATGTTTCCCAGTGATTTATAAATATACAAATTGAATGTGTCATAACTGGTATGCATAATGCTTTGCTTCTCTTACAGCAGCTGCAGAAGAGAGGACCCGCAATGTTCAGTCTCATGCAGGGTGTCTGGCCAGGATGAGGTGTGAGTGTGGTAAGTAGGGAAAAATTAAAGCAATAACTTAATGCATAATGTACTGTCAAAATAAAAAAGTGCTTACAGAGTTTGCAGTCCTAACAGTCAGGTATAACATACTTGGGAAATGTAATATGTTTTGTAATGTGTCAGTGCCTACCTGAAATGGTAAACCAAGTTAAGCTAAGTAACCATGCATTATTGTGTAGTATAGCTTACAAACATCAGTTGTGATTGGGGTCTATTCAGATTAACAGTCACTGTTCTGCTGTGTCTGTTGTGTGAAATATGCTGTAGATTGCACTCAGGTAATGACAAAGGTAAATGGGTTATTACTTACAGGTCTGACACAGCTATCCACACTGTACATGCCAGACTTGAAGCAACAGTAATAAATATATTTGTTTAAAGGGTGATGGTGCTGTGATATGTACTTTTTCAAACAAAGAAGTGCTCACTATTCTTGTAGTCACTGCATGTGCATTCTAATCTAAAACCAGTCAACTGTACAAAGGAAATGAATAAAGACTGCTGAAAAAAACTGTCTGATAAATGTAGTACAATACCCACAGTAACGTTCAAGCCTGTGTTTTGGTCAGTTTGTGTCATATAATGCTGTATATTCCCCCCACTCGAAGAACAAGGTGTATGGGTAAGGTAGCTGACACTATGGCCAGATATTCATGTGTATAAATGAAAAACTTTAAGGTACATGATCAATAAAGTTTAAAACAGGATTATACATTAAGAAGTAATCTATTCAAATAACTGTGCAGTATGGCTGTAGCCACTGCATGTGTGTTCTAATTTGACACCAGTCAACTGTAAAAAGAAAATGAATAAAGACTGCAAAACAATTGTCTGATAAATGCAGTGCAATGCCCATAGTAAGGTTCAAGCCTATGTTTTGGCCATTTGTAGTCAAATAATGCTGTATATTCTTCCCACTCCAGGAACAAGGTATATGGCTAAGGTAGCGCATGTTCTGGGCAGGTACTCATGTTTATAAGTGCCAGATTTTCAAGAACATCATCAATAAAGTGTAAAGCAGGATTGTGCCTTGATAAACAATCTTTTCCAATAAGTGTGAACTATTCCTGTATGCACTGCCATGCCTTTTTGAATCTGACATCCGTCAACTGTTAAATTTAGTGCACATGTTCCCATGGCAGCCAACTAAGGAACCACTGGCTGTCTAGTCTAATTAGTGTACATGAACATACCTCTCAACTGTCAGGATTTTTCGGAATGTAATGACTGATGTCCCATATGTCTGGTCCATGATTAGCAAATAAATGACATTACTTAGAATGCGATTTATTGGCAAATCCATTTACACCATTTACAGAACACCTTGGTAGTATTATGGTTTGATATTAATATATTCTTTTAAACTAACTGTTATGTTGGCCTTATGGGTTATGTCATACTGGTCTGCTGTCAACATATTTACCATTATGTTATTTACTGTTGTGTTCCTCATAATATACCTTAATATGTATTTGGATTAATCAATATTATCTTCCATTATGTTAAAACTAACATTGGTTTGGTAATAACTTATCTTACCTTATGTTAATATCTAATTTACTGTGGCATGACAAGGTAGGCCGGTTCCAGGTGATCCAGATACCTTGCCTCTACTGGCCATGGCACCAAAGCCCAGCATATCTGAGCCTGGTATTGGCCCCCTTTGGCTGCCCCTGCACTACGTGCTGCATCGGGTAGTTCCACCTGATGGGCTGGTGCTAGGTCCCCCCCCCCAAGAGTGGAGGTGGAGTGGGTAATTTTGTCACCCGCCAAGAATTGCCAGGTATGGTGTGCAGGGTGCTTCACCAAACTGCTGGTGCATGCCTGTCCTGGATGGAGAACATGCTCGCCATCCTGGTGGGGGAGCCTTGTCCTGGACACCAGCCTCCACCACTGCCATCGCAGGGGCAGAGAAGGAGCAGTGCTGACAGTCTCATATGTGAAGACTTGAGTCGCACTGCTACCATGTGATGCTCATGGGACTGGAATTCCACAACATCCTCCCCATCCAAGGTGTACACCCCACTCTTGTGTCACACACCAAGCCTGTCTGCTGTCTTGTCTGTCTTGTCTGTCTGAAAAAGCTTCCTCACCTTCCCAACTTACCTCCCCCTCATACATCTGTGTCCCTTCCCCAACATTCCACTCTCACCTTAAAAAAAATGGGCACCTGTCCACCCCCCCAAAAAAAATCATTCCATACATAACTCTCCATTTCGCATACGTGTCCACTGGACACACTTAATTTAGTCCAATTGGCTTGACAATGCTGTTAGGTTGTTATCAACCCTCCCTGGGTGTAAAAGTCCAAATTCAGCTAAACAAATCTGCCACAGTGCACAGGATGAAGAAATGGATAGCTATGGTTATTTCCTACACCCATCCTGCACATCTCTACCTGCCTTTCACTATGTTTTTCCCCCAATTGCACCCCTTTTCACCACTATCCTATCTCCCCATTTTTCTTTTCTTTAAAGATTTTTGTGTGAAGCAGCATGGCGTGCCACATCGCTTAGCTAAGCTAAATAGCACTATACTGATATATGCTTTTAGAACAATATTAATCACATTCAAAAAGTGCATCTGCATCCTATTTCAAACCCAAGACCATCGCACCTGCAGAACAATGGATTATCCTGCCAAGCCACACAGCTGCTAATGAAAACAGGTGCTTTAAGCAAAACATGCTACTGCTGTAGTTCCCCTCATTGTGTGTTTACACAAATCAGCTAAGAGAATTACACAAAAACAGTACTGTAATTGTCACTCTTGTACACAAAAACATCACAATAAAGGCACACACATAAGCTTAGATGTAAGTGAGGTAACTGATAGTAGGTAACCCTACAATTATGTCAACAACATGTAAGAACATACTTGATAAAACATTAATGGAAAAGCGGATTTTAACTGGGATTATGGTATACAACTTCAGCACTCTAAAACCATACACACAATAATAGATGTAAGTGCAGTATTTAACAGCAGGTAACTGTGGAATGATAACTACAACATGTAAAAATTCACCTGATATAACAGTGACTCTATAGCTCAGTCTGTAAAATGCATTGAAAACACAATTATTTGGTACACAAGGTCCTGGGTTTAAGTACAGCTGCAGCTGCCAATGAAAATGCATGTATGTGGCCATCAGTATTATAAAGTATGATATGTATGTATTTCTGTTTCATCACCTACTTACCCACCCAAAGCAGTACAGCTGCAATGTCTGCTTCTATTTAATACAGGGCAAATTCCTACAGATAGGACAACTCTCACCTACTCCTAGTACAACACTGTAAAGTGCACAGAATATCAGTTAATGCAATAGCCTGAATTCCCAGAGGGTGTTGAAGTGTGCACTGAAATTGTGGCCCAGTAATATCACACTGCAGCCCACAATGTTTTGCTGGTAATATCACAGACAACCACAGCTGCACAAATAACATACATATATTGAGGTTGAGCTAGACGCAAGGGTTGCCAGCACAAACTCAACAGGGGACTACCATGACATAACACATGACTTGGCAGTTGTCCACCTGTGCGACATCATGGTTAGTGTATACCTACCTGTTTTCTAGGACACACCAAGCATTTTGCCTTGTATTGTCTTACTAATATTGTCAGCTGACAGACTTACTTGACACACATACCTTACTTCCCAGTGGGGTGGGTACTCTCAATCTGGCCCTGCCTAGACAACAAGGCTGCCACATGTCCCACACTTAGTCTTAAAGCTTGCTGTCCTGCAAAGTGTTCACCCTTTCTGCCTATGTCTATTGCCTGCAGCATCACCTTCAGCTTCAGCCTGTAGCACACACATTTGTATGTAAATAGTAGCTGCTACAAACATTCTCTCTGCCATGACATAGTATCTGTCCCACACTATTTTCCAACCCAACATATGAGAAAGGGGTTGCAATCTACATTGAGACCTTATATCTTGTTAAGTGGTTGCATGTGATTGGCTGATTATACGGCAAATCAGGTGTGTTGACTGCAACTAGCATTTCAGAAGCACAGATTGGTTCTGATGCAACAGCTAGCTAGGGGAAACACTGTGTATGAGAGTTTATCTGCATGATCAACTTGTTGGCACAACATTTATGTATTTCTGTACTATTCAACAGAGGAGTATTGTACTCCATCAGGTATGTAACCTTTTTTTTCCAACATGATGCATATGCGTCCATGTACTTAGGGGAATTGGGATTACAGCAGTAAGCCTTGCTTGGAACTGTACTGATGATGTCATTGATCTGCAGATGTGTTACACCTACAGAGGAACTAGAGTACAGCACGGTGAGAATGCTCTTTGTTAATTAAGTATACCACTCTCCTGGAAATCTCCTGCTGATAGTGGTGGTATTACTACACTGCTATTTGTGTGACACTGCTGGATTTAAATATTATAAGGTGGGTTTACACATATAGGCCACAACTTAATGGACTGGTGTGTTGGTTGTGTGACCATACAACAGTATCTGTCATGGCACAAGCAGAAATAGATGACTACTGCTACTATCCTACTCGCATCCACAACCTTACTATGTTTGCATGGTGTTGAATATGAGATGTGTAACCAAGCAGTGCCTACTGGTAGCCATCTGTTATTGCTATATCTCTACATACTATACTCCCATGTATGTGATCCTGACTTATGTTCCCATTTTGTTGTCTTTCAGGAAATATGCATTCCCAACATTACGGCCCTTTTACAGAAGCAGAAAAAGATACTATCCTGGAAGCCCTGCATCAAATACAACAACTCCTGCTGTCCAGGGGGAGGACAAACAGGGAAGAGCAGGCAGCACTGTGGGTCGACCTGGCTTGCAGTGTAAATGCAATTGGTCAAAAGAGCAAAACATATGAGCAGGTGCAACACTGTGCAAGTGACATGATAAACGCCACCCACAGAAGAGCATCAGATGTGGCCAGGGATCGTGATGTCACTGGTGGAGGGCATGCAGCAGAACAACCATTGTCAGCCACTGAGGAATTCATGGCAAACCTAGGAACACAGGACAGCTCCCATGCATTCATCACATTGTATGTCGTGGATATGGGTGCCACTGTTTCCACACAAGAGTAGCATCCAGGAAATGCTTACTTAGATCAGCATTGCAGTACTGTAGCATTCAGTGTCTCAGGGTGTACATAGTTTTAAGTGTCTGGCAGGTATTTTTATGTGGGGGGAAGGAGGCTTGTTGCAGTGTGAATCTCATGCTTACACTGTGACCAACAGACCAATTAACATAGTATGTACTGTAAATGTGAGTTATTTGGAAATAGTAGCCTGTCATAGTGCAACATGGGTTGCTGTTTACATTACTTTTCCCTCAAATTTTTACAGAACTGTCAGGAATCAGACATGGATGTGCTCGTGCTCCTGGTAAGCATAACACTGTTGTGTTACAAATGTAGATTTAGTGCATAATATTCACTACAGTGTCATCCCATGCCTGTTGGCTAGATTGATGTACTGTCTGCATGATTGCCAACCTCACAGATTTGTACCAATGGAACATGGTTTGCCATTTTACCTATACCTTGTAGTTGTGACCACACTGATAGATTTGCAGTATTTGGAAGACAGTACAGATTGCCTTATGTGTCAACTGTGCAGAGTTTTGACAAATGTCAACAGTGTACATCACTGTTGCTCATGAGATTCTTAATTAAGGAGCTTATTCTTTACAAGTAACTGCAAAAGTTTGTTAGAAAATAATGTCCTCGGGTCCTGGCATATTAGGTTGGGGGTTAAACAAGTCTGTAATACTGACAGCATTGTATACAATTTAACATATCTTGCAAGATAGTACAGTAGACTATAAAAGTGCACGTAATAATGTACTGCTTTTTCCTTTTTATCACAGGTGACCAGGGGGGGGTTGGTCTCTGTTCCCCTCACATCCTGATGTCAGTGTCTCTTCAGACTCTGATGATGATGGTGGGCAAAGTGAGGCACAGGAGGGGTTTGCAGGGCTAAATCTATCACAGAGGTTGACATCTCTCTTCTTCCCTCATTATCACCATACAAAATCAGTATGGACAGTCAGAAGGTGGAAACATTGAACAGGAAAATGTGGCTACTATGGCTGCAGTGAGTGTTGTTACTGGCCATGACAAAAGACATGGTGAGGTTCCACACAGGTGGATTGATAGGGGTTCTCGTAGGAGGCCTGCTGTCATCCCAACACCTGTTGCAGGTATGTTATCATGTATCATACGGCGAATGTTTTGGCACCATCATTGTAGTACAAACATGTTCCCAAAGGACCTCCAGATGAATGCTCAGGGTTCTGGATGCAGCACAGTCTGACATCCGTGACTGCCTCCACCGTGTTGCTGACACCCTGAATCGCTTGACTGATGCAGTGGAAAAACAGTGGTCTGAGAGAGATTGCAGAATATCTCTCTTGGAACTGTCATTGTCTTTGATGGAATGTCTGGTTGGAGTTGACTTGTCAGACTCATGGATGTAGGTCAGCAGCTACATTTGGTGAGAGTCCATGTGGCCATGCTCAATCGCACTCTAATAGTGGCAGTACATCCAGCATCCCAGAGGCGAGTGTGTTGTTCACACCAAGATGTGGCAGGCCATGGGGTCATGGTCCTGGATATTCCCGTGGGGGGGGGGTCACATTTCCAGCAGACAGCAGTCACCCTCAGGTAGTAGTGCCGCTTCTGACCTTGGGCATGGAGGTGCCAGTGCAACTCCTGACAGAGCCAGTTCCCACATTTGGGAAAAGAGACGGTCAACTGTCAGCTCTACCATGCATGTTTCAAAGCTGTCCAAAATACAGTCACGTAGGGCTATCACTGAACTTGACTGCGTTCATGCAGACATGCACACACCACCATCACAATCAGGTAACCTGCAGATGCACACAGCAAATACCATGGACCATCTTGCCCACTTCTACTTCCTTTCCTGACTCACACACACTTGCCAACCTACTGGGTCAGCCTAGGCCTCCTGCACCACCACACAACACCCTGTGCAAGTGATGATACCTGTGCCATATCCTTGTCATCTTTGTCATTGATGCAGGGACTTGAAGGTATGTGTCTGATGCACAGGGTGACAACCTAAATTACTATGCATTTCTTTAAGCTACTGTTGCTTTTCACATGCCACTTGGACCGATCACTGATAGATATTGTCTGCTGCCAGATGTAATGAGTAAACCACTTATGTTGTATACATTAAGTTGGATGATGCTGTGATGGCTGTATACTTGCACAATGAACAGTGTCTCATAGAAATGTTTGTTTCAGGTGCAGAATTGCTTGTGAAACACCTATGGAAAACTGCTGCAAAAACCCATATATGTCAAAGCACAGGAAGGAATGTCAGCATAGAAGCAGAATGTCTTCACAAAGGTAAACCAGTATAGGTGCATGGCACCATAGGCTCATATGTGTATCACAGGCAAACCGAGACAATGGCTTCATGCAGCCTAGTCATACATCCATAATGTCTGACACAGTGTGGTACCTTTGATAAGTGTAAGCAAGGTCTGGGAGATGACACATCTACAAGCTGTGGATTAGGAGATGCACCATCTACAATTTCCCTGTGTTCATGACAGACATTGTCCTAAACCAGTTATGATTGCCTTGTTCCGCATCCCATTGTGTAACTTGCACAGATGTGTGTTACAGCAGGAGTGTGCATCACATGGATGGGGAAACTGTTACATACCTGTCTCTCCAGCATGTCCTATTTATGCCACAGTCAAGGTGCAGCTGTGTAGAACAGGTACTTCTCGTGCTAGTCCTTTCTTGGATGTGCAGGTGGTACAAGGTGGGATCTGACACCTCCCTGTATGGCAGACATACACCTTCCCCCCAAAGCATTTAGGAGACAGAATACATAGTTATGGCCTTAACACAGTCTGCATTGGACATGTTATGTACACTGTGTATTGGGTTACTCTGGGACCTCTCTGGCTGTCACAGATGTCAGATATGCCTGTGTAATTACATACCAAAGGTGGCATTGCACTCAATGATAGGTGTGATGAGTGTCACATGCAGTGTAACAATAACATTCTGTGGTTTACATACCACACCTTTCTCTATAGGTTGTGCAATAGTGCATAAAGCCCCACATCATACTGACCAGTGAAAGTGAAATGCTAGGTAACTCTCTGTGTCCATAAATCCCTGACTAATAGGTCAACTGTTGGAGGTTTGCAGACAATACAATATTTTCCAAGGGGTGGATGAGTGACAAAAATATAGTATTGTGCATTCCATGGCATGTATTGTTTGTCAATGACTCTGACAACAACTATGTGTATCATCCCATCATGGGTAACTGTTGGTTCTATGTGGGAAACACTGACAGTTCCTTATCTGCAATCATCTGCAACTGTAATCAGTCTGAGGTCAATTACAGCACCCCTGAAAGCAGAGAAGGGGTGTCTAGGAGGGGTAGTCTCAGAAATTATGTGTGTGTGTGTGTGTGTGTGTGTGTGTGTGTGTGTGTGTGTGTGTGTGTGTGTGTGTGTGTGTAGACCACTGGTGACTGGCCTCATTGTAGCACTGGCCTACGCAATCCTATCTTCCCAGATAATGACTGTCAGACACTTGGCTATCCAACAACTGACATACAAGTTTGTAAATAACCTCTACAGTGTGTTCACAATGCCTGATGGCCTAATCTTGTTAAATGAATTCTCAGGCCATGATAGGTGGAGTGAGTCATTTACCCCTCATCCGTTGCATATTGTAGCAATCAATTAGGTCCATTGCTTAGGTTAGGCATGATCTGACCATGAAAAAAATAAACTGGGTTTGGGCCAGTGTCTGCAGGTGTACTACATTGTTACTGATCATTTCCATAATAAGTCCTTTCATGACTGTAAATGTGACACTAGTGAGACATCTAGGGACACCGCTGTCACTACATGCTACTTGCCCTGTGTACAACTACATATTAACTTTAATTCCATCATGGTTTCCAAGAAGGTAGTCAGCCAACATATTTGTGTCTGCACAGACCACAGGCAAGCAGTGTGTGTGTGTGTGTGTGTGTGTGTGTGTGTGTGTGTGTGTGTGTGTGTGTGTGCGCGTATGTGTGTGTGTGTGTGTGTGTGTGTGGGGGGGGGGAAATCATACATACATCCTGGGAAAGGTTAGGAGGGAGTGTTTACACAGTTATCCAGCAGTTGCACACCACTCAAGCAGTGTGTATTGCAATGACACAATCACCTTGTGAGGAATTCTAACGAGAGGGAAGTCCCCTGAATTTGCTGGTGCCTGGCTACTACAACTGCTGGTCTCAGCACAACCACTCCCTCCTGGGATACCATGTTCCTACAGTTTGTCTCTCACCAAAAGCAAAATATTAGTACCAGGCTCCACATGAGGAGCAGGCCACAGCCTGTTTGTTCATCCACATAGTTGTCCCACGTCATGGAAGGCTCTATAGGCTTGACATACCCGTTTCCAGGTAGATGCTTTGAGTAGCAATCAGAGCACTCATTACAGTGTGGTATGTATTATGCCTACTATTCCAGGGTTTATATGATATCAGTAGGATAATGAGTGGATGGTGAGTTGAAGCACAGCTGCAGTGTCACAATATGTTGTACAATGTCCAGTGAGATATCCGTGCATGATTGCTAGAGCAAGCACCACAGTGGTGGTGATCCTTGTTAGGTCACAATTTCACAGCAATTCATGCAGCCTGACCTTATGGTGCATGTCTGCATGCCATGGATCTGAGGCCTACTACAGATTAGTGACCATATATGGATAAATTGTGTGTACTCACACATGTCTTATGCATGTACATTTCTGTAACTGGAACTTGTCTGTGTTCCCACATCATGTCACACAACATTCAGTGTGCTGTCTATTTGCTTGACAGGCAGTGTACACTAGCAAGGCCAGAGTAATGACCACAAAGTTGATCAAGTTCTCTCTGCATGCATGAACATCCACTTCTTCACCGCAAGGAGTCCTTACAGACAGTATGTTTGAGACTGTCAACCCCAAGGGTGTAGGAGCATGAACCTATCTTTGCACATTGTACATTGTCACATTTACAGGTATGCTGTTGCGACCATGCCTAATCATGAGAGTATGGGTGATGCAAGGGCCACATGCCTGGCAAAGCATTGTACCCACTCAACCATGTGATGTCACACTGTCAGATGCTGCATTACCTTAGGTGAATTTTATAAAGGTGATAGCATGTTACATTGCAGCATCTGTCAGGCCACTACCTAATGAAGGCCTGCTGTGACGTACACACAAGCAAGAATCTATTGCCAATGGCAGTATCAGTGACCACTGTGGAGATGTGGACAGTGTCCCAAACGCTATACTGCTATACCACACAAACAAAATGTGTAACAGATGTGACTATATAACAAACCTTGATTCCATGTCTCCCCACACACCAGTCATTGCATATGGCAATAACAACTTTGACAACATGTACAGCTCAGCACGTACTCCACCCACACCCACATCACAGATAGCTGCATGTGTGGAGCTCCTTACTATACACATACACAGAGGACAGACACTTTAGAAACCCACATCCAAGCTCAGTGCACATACACATACCTCTGCAGAACACAGTACACATAATAGCACATGCACCACTGTCTCACTGGTCAAACACCTGAGGCAAAAACACAAACTCAACCATATTATTCCCAGGTGATTACATCATGTGACATACTGATGTCCCTGTCACTAGGCTACATATGGGAAAGCTCACAGTTAGCTGTCTGTGAGGTGCCAGGATATGCCATAACACGCATGCATGCAGGTCTGTCAGCAACAGGTGATGTTATGACAATATCATGTCACCTGTTGGTGTGTACAACTTGAGACATACTGCAATGGACTGTATGCAGACACATGAATGAGCTTACAGACTCTGTTTCCAATGGGTATGCTCCTACCTTTCAGCTGCATTACACCTTCACCTAGGATGACAGCTCAATACACATGGAAAATGATTGACGTCAATAATTGGCATATTATGTGGTGTCATTTTAAGGGGACCCAGTAAATGTCTGCCTGTGATAACTTGCTCAAGAGACCTTGACTTTTTGCCACATATTGTGTTCATCTGTCACCCCTGGCAGTTTGTGTAGTGGAAAAGGCTGCTGATATCACCATAGTGCATCTTATAGGTGGTGTCTCATGGGGAAATGTTCCATATAGGAAACACCATCCTCAAACAACATCATAGTTATACGGATACGCACTAGAAATGCCATCACTAAACTCCACTCACTTTTGTGAAGTCACACACACCTGGTTCAGGGCTATGGACAGCACTACAGCCATTCCAGGTTAAATGTTCTTCCACATATTGAGAACCCACAGTAAAAATGTGCCAGTTAATGCACGTGGTGTATCCATAGTCATTGCAGATATAGACACATCCAGATTGGCTAAATAATGTGATTCTCTGGAGACAATGTAGGTGCTATTCAGTGCTGGTAGGCCACCTAATGAGCTATTGCCAGCTATGGGGCAACTCCATGACTCACAACACCTGTTGTTTGTACTTGAATCTACATGTGTCCATCTAGCTACATCACAAAACCATGGCATGGGGTGAATTTCACTAAACACCAACTGTGTTGGTAACTCATGCTCAAACTCACTTGGGTAAAGGTTATTCCATGCCCTTAAATACAATGCCCTGAACCAGTGGAGTCAAATCCGTACAAGGGAAGCCAATGTACTGCATCAGGTGCTTACTAATATGGGTGACCACTGTAGCACCTGCACTGTGAAGTCCTCCATGATAAGACCTGACCACAACTCAATGTTGTTACATGTAAGACTCTCACCTGAACCACTCCATTCACCAAACACAGGTGTAAACTTCAACAAAGCAAAGGATAACCTCCTATAGAATGGTATAACTGGAGTGAATGTACCATCAACTTCAGATGGGGCAGGCAAGTATGGTGGCCTCTACAGCAATGTTTTATGCATTGACCTGTACAACTGTATAGACTCAGCTGTAGCTGACAGGAGGACAAGAAGCACTTCATGGCACAGCAAACTGAGAGCAGTCATAAAATCCCCCAGTTATGTCACTCTCCTACAAGAGGGTCTTCATGAGCATATGCTTGTTCACATACTCATGGTTATAACTCCATACAAATGTGTACATAGTATAATTTCCACTGGTAATAGCAATGTTCCTGGCAAGTAGCACATTATTAGCAACACCTGATGTACAGACACAGGGGTGATAGACCTGGGCATACAGGCCTGGCCACACAGGTTTACACCTACTTTAACATAGCTCACCATGTCTCTACAGGGGTAAGAAGGACAGTATATTGTGCTTATGTTATTAGTGAGGGCACTGTTACCCGATAATGTAGCTATAACCTCTGTGTAGTCTCCCCTCATCATGGCATTAGTTCACTGCAATAGCCATCTTTTCATGTACCTTTGCAAACACCATTGGCAATTGCACGCAATGGAAAGTTTCCTGACATGGGAACTTTAAGTCTTCAGTATCTATCCTACAGTGATCGTGTGCAATAACTGTCATTGCAGCTTGTGTCATACAGACAACTCATAAGTGATCTTTGCCTTGCATACAGGACAATGTCTGACCCTGCTCTATTGCAAATGCTGCATATCTGTAAATGGAATGGTACATGTATTACCTGGTGTAAGGACATTACCTGGTATGTGACATTAATAATACATGCTGCTGGAGGAGATCAGTGTACCACACTTTCACAAACCATTGAAACAAACACCCACCTAATGGCAAACAGTGCACCTCATTGGCACTCCTCAGATGCCATCTGTATGATTGCCTGGATGAGTGTCATGTCACCACAGGGCTTCTACATTTGTCCCTTGTGGACAGGGGCAATACATGTTGATCAAGTAAATAAGGTTAAGAATGTGACTAGGATTTTATGGGGCCTAGGCCCATTAGACTACTAATGTACAATGATCCTATGATCCCATACCCTAATGTAAAATGCTCTAACATTTGCACAAACACCTGGCTACAGTAAGAATAGTACCACTATCAATTCTTATGTTCAGGACACTGTACAGCATACACAGTGCAAGTTGGCTGTAATCAGATTAGAACCCCTAGCTATGTAGTGGTACACATTAGAGATCACAGTACTTAATGCACATGCCAAACCCAAGTGTACTATTAACATCTATTTAGGTAATGCAAAAACAAAATAGCCAGCACCAAGGTGTGAAAAAGTATATAACTTTTAATATAAAGTTATCACAAACAGACCGGTTTCGGTATTAATTTCAAGCCTTCCTCAGTGTAACCATAGAAGTAGCAAGACATTCCTTATATACACACACCTATAAAGAAACAGGAAAATCATTGGCTGTTCACAACAATTCATTTAATCCTGGAGGAATTAAACCCCTCAACTTAATTATCCATCTTTTTTCTTTATTGTTCAAAATGTTGTGCCAGCCACTCTTGTTTGTTCTATTTCCCTTAATAATATCAATGACCGTAAAAGTAAAAGTAGCAGAGGGATGTTTGAGAACATGCTTATATAATGCATTTGTCTGCTTTTTAAGTTTGATGTCACTCATGTGTTTACTAATCCTAAATTTAATGGGCCTGGATGTTTGGCCCACATAAAAGGCTGAGCATGTACAGGTGGCAAGGTATATAACCCAATCCGATGAACAATTGGCAAAGAATTTTATATCATATACTTGACCGGTATTGTGACTGCTAAAAGTTTTTGTTTGGTTAAGTCTATTACAATGAACACAGTGACCACACCTGAAACATCCCTGCAGTGTATCCCCCGAAAGTGTAGATTGTTGAAATGGAACAGCTACCTGGGTACCCACCTTATAATAATTAAAGTGGGAAGCCAGGGTCCAACCTCTCCTAAAGCCAAATCGGCAATGTTCATCAACCAAAGTCCTGATTTTCTCATCGGCCAACAAGATGTTCCAATTTTCCTGTACCACCTCACAAAAAATACTGGTGTTGCGTCCATATGTAGTGATCATTCTGATAGGGGCTGACTCATTTGTGGATTTGTGTTGACATTGTAACAATTCCTGTCTGGCCATATCACTAACCTCCCTGCAAGCCATAGTGATTACCCCAGGTTTATATCCATGTTCCTTGAATCTCTTGACCATATCAGCTTTATAATAATGATGTTTGTCACTACCAGAACAAATGCGCTTCACTCTCATGAATTGAGATTTTGGTATATTACGAATGACAAGTGGTGGGTGATGACTGGTCGCATGTAAAAGTGAGTTATATTCAGGGAATTTACAAAACACCTGTGTGTCCAAAGTATCATCCACATTCTTGGTAACTAGGACATCTAAAAATGTAATGTGGTTAAGATCTTGTGTACAGGTGAACTCAATACCCCATTTGTTCCCATTGAGGTAATCAACAAATTCCCATAAATACTCCAAATCAGCCTTCCATATAAGCCAACAGTCATCCAAATATCAACACCAGATGTCCATTTCTGGCAAATGCAGATTGTGTAGGGGATTATATATGAAGTGTTCTTCTATATAAGCCATAAATAAATTGGCATAAATGGGGGCAAAGGATGCCCCCATCGCCGTCCCCTTAGTTTGCAGAAGGCATTTGTCCTGGTAGTAAAAAACATTTTTGGTCAAGACATGTTCCGTCATGAGTATTAACAAAGTATTGAATCCTGGGGGATATAATTCGGCAACTCCCAACCAATACTCAATGGCCAAAAGGCCAGCCCAATGAGGAATATTGGTATGTAGGGAGGCCACATCCAATGTACAAAGGAATCAATGTGCTTCAACCTGGGCATCAGATAGTATTTGTAAAAATTCAGTGGTATCACGTATTCTAGATCTCACTATGGGCAGCAAAGGTTTCAGATAATGAGTCATAAAACAGCCAGTGGTTCAGTCAGCGATCCCCTACCAGAAACAATCGGTCTACCTGGATGGTTCGTTAAAGATTTGTGAATTTTTGGTAACAGATAAAAGTGTTGCCTTTTGGGATCCTTTATCATAAGATGTTTTGCAGTGTTGTTGGATATAACCCCTTCATCCACAGCATTTTGAATGAAATCAGCTATCTGATGTTTAAATGTATTAGTGGGGTCCAATTGCATAGACATATAATATAAATGGTTGTTGAGTTGTCGTAAAGCCTCATTATTATATGTATCAAAATCCATGACCACAGTGGCTCCCCCCTTATCTGCAGTAACAATGACTATGTTGGTATTAGACTTTAGTTCCATCAGTGCCCTTTGCTGAAACTTTAAGAGGTTATGAGGTTTGTTCTGCATTTCACCATGATAAGTATGCAGATCTTTGAGAGCATTATGCAAGAATAGTTGTACCACCGGATGCATGGGTGGCATAACATTTGATCTTTGAAAATGAAATGCCTGTTCAACAGAACAAGAATCGTTATTTTTATCAAAAAATAATTTTAAATTCAATGTTCTAACAAAAGAATAAAAATCTGACACAAAATCATTTTCAGCAACAAAGAAAGCCGGCACAAAGTTTAGGCCTTTATTAAGAAGGTCAGTTTGTACAAGGGTAAGAGCATGAGATGAAATATTGCGTACATTAGTATGTTCTACTTATTGCTCAAGATTTGGAGTAAAGTCTCCATCTTTGTTACGTTTCTTGTGTTTACGTCCCACCCTCCTCCTGTGACTGTTTTTCCTAAAGGGAAATCCATGCTGGTATTAGCCCATTTTGGTGTAGGTGAGGTTATACCTACTGCTAATTCAGAGACTGTGTAGGAAGAGGACTCATCCCCTGAAGTGCCTGTAGAGGAAAAATTGGTTTTCTTTAATATTGACCTTGGGCATTTTTTTTATTTGGTTTGGGGCCAGTCTTAGAGAATTTCACACTTTTAGATGGACCAAATGCTCTACCTTTGTCATAATCCATAAGGTCTCTATTGAATTTGTGTATTGTTCCAAACCCAAAAGTTCCTGGACTAACTGTTGTAAATGAATAGAGTAATTTTTGTGACCCTCAAATACTTTAGATTGTTCACACAACTTAGTAACCTCCAGTATCCCCCCATCTATACACGGGTCATAATATGAGTCTAGAGCCTGTACAAACCCCATAGAAGCTTGTTGTTGTATAATTTCCCATGCTGTCTGTAATTCTTCATCAGTATTGTTGACCAGGGGCTGAGTCCTAACCCGTAGTCCCAGAGGGATGATGTTTTTGGACATATAGGCTTTAAACAAACGTAAGTGCCAAACATTGGCTCTTACATTTTTCATACTCCTTGATAACTGGTTGAACAAATCCTGACAATCAGACTCACGAGGTGCATGTTCATTCTCCCCAGAGGCTGGGGTGGAACCCCCCACTCCAAAGATACTAAGATCATCTCTATCTGAGGATATACCCCTGAGTAGTTGATTAAGGTCCATCTCAAAAAGAAAGAGCTGGTTATAATTATCAAATAAAACAAAAACAAATGGAAGCAAAATAAAGGGTACTCAAACCCTCCTTGCTTCCATACAAATAGTACTCTCCCAAATTCAGTTATAGGATTTGACCAGAGTGAAGTACAATAATAGCCCCCACCAACTGTTCACATAAGATGGTGCTACGTTACTCCAAAGAGTTCAGCCAATAAAGCAAAGTTAGTGGCCCCTGCCAAAATCATAATGCTCAATGCAGAAAAATATTTTTTATATATGAATCCATAAGCTAGAATAGCTATCTGATAGACTCATATTGTGATAAATAAATCACTTATAAAAATGGAGTACACTAAAAGCCCCCACCGAATCCAATAATCATATAAGATGGTGCTACATAACTCTTAAGAAGCCAACCAAGAAAACTGAGCAATACTAGCTTTCACACCCTATAACCCAAATTCAGGGTGATGGTGCTACATCCAAGAAAAATTCAACAATCCATGGACCTGTAATCACTTAGTATGTTGTAACAATAGTACATCCCTTATGATGTAATAATAGAATCAAATAGGCAAAAAAGATGAGAGGACCTATATAACAAACTGCCCAAGAGGTATAATCCCTTGGATATCCAAAATATAAACTCCAAAATGGAGAGTTGAAATATAATGCACCTCAAGAGAAACAATATAATAGAAATTGGAAAACCAGTATATCATTATACATGTCAAACGTCAGCACTAACCGGGACCTGGAAAGGTAAAAAATGTATCACCATTCTTATAACCCATTGACACATGAAGCAAAAATAGTATAAATATCTCCAAATATTGTCCCACCATCAAGTAATAATTTGTTAACCTGAAGAATAAATAATAGACCCACAGGTCAATCGGATACAACAACAAAGTTATCTAAACAAGGAAAGTATCCAAAAATTATTGAATAAACCTCAATAAATGTCCTAACTCTTATACATATAAATGTTTGGATCACTACTGTTTTGATATGACAGGATTCATACAAGGAGAAAACTAGATAAATATATAGAATATACAAAGAAACTGCCCAAGTTAACCACAATGGATGAATATTAACCAAACATTGATTGTAAGACAATATTATAATGCCTATGTGTTAAAAAGTTCCTATGCAGAACACAAAATGTATTTTAAATATCATATACATTCCCAACACAATGATGGAAAATTGAATTAGTCCCTGTAATAGATAAATGTTCCTGGTTGGAAACAGTACGAAAAAAAGTCCAAAAGGGATGTAAAGAAAACAAGCAGCACACAGTTTGATATTGAAACACACATAAAAATTCAAAAACTAAACCAAAAATATGATTGTCCGCTTGATGTATACTCCAAAAATCACTGTTTGCAAAAATGAGTACACAAAAAACTGAAACCCCAGCTTCAAATCCACTCGCTATGTAGATAATGCATAGAAAGTCCATTTCCCTGGCCTAGTATGTTGCATAACCATATCCAAGTTTAATACAAAGAAATAATGTAGAACGATGTCCAAGAACCCATCATATCTATTTAAGTAATGTTATGGTAGATTACATCAGCATGCCTTGTTCTGGTCATGACTTTGAAGGCACACTTCACCTGTGACAGCCAAAATACTGCAAAACCCCACCTCTTTCTAAGTCAGTCAGATGATCATATTTATTTTGCAGGGAGATGGAGATGCACACACACACACACACACACACACACACACACACACACACACACACACACACACACACACACACACACACACACACACACACATACACCATGTGGGCTGGTGTGAGATTAGAATCCCTAATTATCTAGTCTTACACACTATAGATCATATTTACAGCTATTATAGATCACAATATTTACAGCATGCACCATATCTTAAGTCTGACATGACTATGACAGCTGGTACTATTAAAGTACATGACATCAGCAGGCCTTGTGGAAGAGAGGGGCTTGGAGGCTGACAGCACCTGAAAGAGCTAAAAAGTGCAGGCCCATTGACATTTGGAAATCAATGTGGGATGCCCATTTGTTAAGCAGGGAGATGCACACATGCACACCAAGGGGGCTGGAGTGAGATTAGAACCCCTACCTATCTAGTCTTACACACTACAGCTTATAGCATAGTGGTTAGAGTCCCGACTTTGGATACAGGTGTTCAGGGTTCGAGTACCAAGCCAGGAACTTTATTGATAGCCTAGTACCTACCTATGAACCTATACCCAAGGGATCACTTCAATTGCTTTGCTGAACAGAGGCACAGGAAACTAATCTAAGGGGGCGGCAAAGGCCAACACATTCCGGCTAGGCTTAAAAATGCCTTCAGGCAGATAGTCTAGTACCTACCTATAAATCTATATGTGACTGCAGGTGAATACTAGTGGAGTGCATAAATTAGGCTTGTGTTAAACAGCATGTGTGGGTTGCAGGCTGACATTGCTTATCAACTATTCTCTGCATATAGTAACTTTGCAGTCAGAAAACTGTTTGTTATCCTAGCTATGTTTCTACAGTAGCCATTTTGTCCATATGTGGCTGTTTGCATTTGGATGGGCAAGCCTGTGGGGAAAACAATGTGCCCTGTCAATGTGTTCATACACAACATGATACAAAACACCACCTGTTCACCTGTTGGTTTATGTGTTGTGGCATCCAGCAGGCATAGGGGACTGTAAGGCAATGCATTATCTGTTGTTGAGCTCTTACATTTGGTCTTTTGAGCAAAATTATATGTGTCATACTGCAGCTTCAGTCTCCAGTATCAGGGTGCATAGAATGATACAGACATACACAGGCCTATAAACATATATCTGTAGATAACAGAGATGTAAATATACATGGAGGTATATATGTGTGTGTGTGTGTGTGTGTGTGTGTGTGTGTGTCTGTGTCTGTGTATCATTTATGTATATGTGTTATGTAGATGTATGGGGAGAGACAGAAATGTATGTCTCTATAATTATATATGTGTGTATAAAGATTTATATATGTATATAGGTATATATATATATATATATATATATATGTGTGTGTGTGTGTGTGTGTGTGTGTGTGTGTGTGTATCTATAGGGAGAGTGTGATACTGACAGACAGATATGTATAGATATCTCTATATATGATGAGTCATTCTGAGTGGGGAGCAACAGAATTGCACTCTGCTTAACTAAGTGTATGAGCAAGCCCAGTGGAGCTTTTGCTAGTTATAAACTGATTCCAGCCCACACCTACCTGTACTCCAATCCAAGATTTGTGTGTTACACAAAATGACATCTGTCCCTGTTTCTGTACTGCTGCATGTCAATGAACTTGCCCATGATTTTCTGTAGTTGAGTGATGTACCTAATATGTCACAAAGGTTAATAATATTACACCACACACATACTGACAGTCTGTAGCACAAACAGTAATAATGTCTGACATACAGAATAAATGGCTACATTTAGATTCGAACCATGAATGCCACCACACAAGCAAATCACCCTAGCCCTTTGAGCCACACAAGCTGTTTGACAGACAGGGATCATTCATCACATAATGGACTACATAAATACATATATTGTTATTCCTGTGCTAAGTAAGATGGAATGTATGATCAATTTCTATGTTACTGTTCTGAGACTGCCTGACATGTTGATATACAATTGATGAGTTTCTGTTACAGCAGTCACACGGAAACACTGCTGTTTTGGGGGAGGTGGAACATCACCACATGTTCTGCTGGGATACACAGTGGTCTTACTATCATGTCACCCCACTGTCTAACATCTCCCTTGATACATGTACCAGTAATCTGTTGCAGTAGGACTGCATGAGTATTCCTTGCACAAGGCTGAGTGAATACTCATGGAAACAAGATAGTGGAATGGGTATTTGTAGTCTCTTGTGGATGTAATTTCTGTCCAGGTAGCCCACTATGCTTACTTGCATGATGTACCAGATCCATATATACAATGCCATATCATAATAATCCTTATGAATACTGTGAAGGTTACGGACTTACCTTGCAAATGCAGCAGCTGACACAACAGTAATTTGGACTGACTCTGTCTGATGCAAGCAGTACACAGCAAATACATGAGTAGGTACAATATGTGTGGGTTGCCTGCCATAATTTTTAGTGCCTGTTTGTGAGTAGGAGTAAGGTGTCAGTCCATAGGTCCCTAGTTTGTCAGTGAATCTGCTATGCATTGCCTCTTAGCCAATGCCAGGATGTACTGAGCATACCTATTTCTGCCTACTGGGACATCAGCAGGGGATTCCTCCTTCCAGTCCTCCTGTGACTATGACTGTGGTGACCTAGGTATCGGTGGAGGGCTGTGTATCCTGTCCCTTTGCTGATCCTGCTGCAGCTATTTACATAGGATCATATTGTGTAGCAATAGCACATTCTGTGAATATATGTGCACATGTGGCTGTACAAGTACTCCACCAGATATATTAAGGCACTGGAACCCTGACTTCAGCAGACACACACTCTATGATGTTCCTAGTTTGTGCATGTGCCTCATTATGACATTCATTTGTGGGTGTGTATACATTTCTGATGGGTGCCATCATCCATGGTTCCAGGGAGTAGCCAGCATCCCCCAATAAATGGCCATGTGGGATGTGCCCCATAGCAAATATCTGGTACAGCTGTGATGTGTGCCAGATATGGGATTTATGATAACTGCCAGGGCTGCCAGTACACACATTCTGGATAATCCCCTGGGCATTGCACATGACCTGGCAGTTGATGGAGTGGTACCACTTGCAGTTAACATAGATTTTACTTTGCTCACCAGGTGGAGCATTGATGTGTACATGGGTTGCAATCTATGGCATCCAGTACCTCAGGGTAGTTTACTACATGGTAGAACTGCTGCATATCGCTGGCCTTCACCTCAGAGGAAAGGGAAAAAAATATGTGCTGAGAGGTGTGTGGTAGCATAGATCCAGGAACTTGCAGAGTATCCTGGATGCAGATGCCTGTGACACCCCCATCATGTCCCCAGCTGGTCTTTAAAAAGTACCTGTAGCAGGTATCCTACAGGCTAAACATACCTTTGTTTTCACTGGGATGGGTTCCCCTCTGTTGGCTCTGGCTCTGAAATGAGGGCGGCAGAGCTCAGTGAGGTTTTGTAATATGTCACTGTCCACCCTGTAACGCTCTACAATCTTCAGCTCATGTAGCTCCTTGAAGGTTACCCTGGACCTGAACACTATTCTCCTTCTCAGTCTAGGCCTACTGTCAGCAGCACCAGCAGCAGTGACTTCAACACCTAGCACATACAGATGTATTAGACCTACAGCAGCCCCTAGCATTATCTCAGTTACAATTCCCAAGTGTGAACACCAACGGTCCAGAGTATTGGGGAAAAACAGAATGTAGGGTGTATGCATACTTTATAGAGGTCTGCTGTAGGTGCAGTATGTGTGATTAGCTAATTATTATGCATTTCACCTGCCTAGAATGTGATTAAGATCATTTAATGGCCCTACTTTAGTGCATGATGCAGCACTGTGCACCTTGCCACTCAACATAGCTTATACACATTAATAAATATTCATTGGAAATATCTGCTCTCCATTCTTTGCTGCCTACTTCATCACTATCACATGGGTGGTGTGTCACATGAACACGTTCAGCTATGCACAGCACTGCACAGCATTGGTTACACATAAGTCAAAATCAGTAACTGAATATATCTGGTTTTAATTGCTTGTTGCCTATGTCATCAGTGTAACCTGGGCGGTCTTTCCACGTGAACACACTCAGCTATTTGGTGCTCAGCTCAAACACGTGCATCGGGAATTAAGCAATCCTAAAAGTGACTGGACACACCCCCCTGCTGGCATTCACATCTACTGGGAATATCAATATGATGTGGGAGCCTACACTAAGTGGCTATGCGAACATGATTACTCAATTTTGCTATTCAAGACATCCATCTCATTTGCATACATATCTGTGCTGACAGCCTGGAAACTACATAGTTCAGAGCCGTATGACCTGGGCAACAGCACCAATGCACCACTGTATGGCACAGATGCAGGAAGCTATAGTACATTTCTGACATATAGTGTAAAATGCACATTTTTGTTTTATTTATTTATTTATTTATTTTGCATTAAGCATGTTTGCAACTGCAGCACGCAGGGCAAACAACCCAAGATTATTAAAGGAAATAAAATATTATTTTAACTTATCCACTTCCTCTTTTTGATATCCACAACATTAATTTTGCACATATCTGTATGTGATCAAACAGTTTTAGGAGATGTATGTCCACATTTCTTCTGTTTTACATCCCCTTTTCTCTGTGTAGTCTGTAGTGTATGGAAATATTCTGCATACACTACGGACACTGACACAGGGTCTACACAGATGCCTTTCCACTAGTTAGATTGCTTAACCTGCCTCATTTGCAAAAAATTCACCTGCTTATCAGGTAATTTGCATTCCTTGATATTTTTCCTGTTTGCGCGTGTGTGACCACTGCTAAGCGCACTTACTGAATTTAAAATCATTTGCACTGGTGTACACATCGCACTGCAATGCATATACAGAAAAAAATTGTATAGGCTTTATTAAATCCCCCCTAAGACTTTTTTTTTTCAAAAAGGATCTTGGTGGAGGCTCTGGGGATTCGGGGGTGAAAGCCAATTTACCAAAAAAAGATAACTATGACTGATGTTATTTTTATATGAACCTGTACAGAAGGTCCATATGCTAGTGGCCATTGAATATGTAATCTCTAGATAATAATATGATGAGCTGTGAATGAAACCTATTCATCATTCAGTGAGCTTCCTCTTAAAAAGTGTGTAGTTCGCAAGTTGTCATATTAACACATCAATGCCCACAGGTCACTGCTGAAAAATGGACTTTTACATAAAAGTTTTTCATAGTTTCATAGTTTCATAGTTTAGTACTAGGCTATCTGCCCTGGGGCATTTATAAGCCTAGCCATAGTGATGGGGCTTTCGCCACCCCATGTAATGGCACAAAAGTGTACAGAATAGATTTAGAATACTGTGCCTCTGTCTAGTAGTGACACAGTGAAGACCCCCTTACATAATAGAATTACTTTACTGTGCCTCTGTCTAGTAGTGACACAGAGATGACTCCTGGGGTAAACCTACGATCTCCCATCCACTCGTCAAGATTTCTCTTGAAGAGAGTCAGTGAGGGGCTCTGCCTAACATGAACTGGGATTCTGTTCCAGAGTATGGGAAGCCTCTGAGTTATGAATCTGTCCCTCCAGCATGTCCTATTCATATTTGTGCTGAGGTTTAAATCTTTATCTCTCGTGGTTCTGATGGATTTGGATTTTTTGAGGTGGAGCATGTCCATCAATTCCTGATTGGACATGGCCTTGTACGTCAGGCGCAGATCACCTCTGAGTAGGTGGTATGCTACTGAATAGAGCTGGAGTTTCTTTAGTCTGGCAGCATATGACATATGTTGGAGACCCCTGATCCTCTTGGTGAGGTACTTTTGGGGTCTCTCTAGCTGTTGCAAGTGCCGAGTGAGGTACATACCAAATGGGGCATTGTACTCAATCATGGGCCTGATAAGAGAGGAGTATAGGGGTACAATGACCTCCTTTGATCTGGATGTGAATCCCTTCATGATAAGGTGGGCAAGGTAGAAAGTCTTTCTAACCACTTTGGCAATGTGGGTGTCAAATGAGAGGTCACTATCGACTTGGGTCCCCAGGTCTCTGATTACTTTTTCCGTACTCAGTGGGTTACTGTCTATGTGATAATTTGTGGGTACTTTGTTTTTCCCAAAGGGGATGACTATACATTTTTTGGCATTTAGTTTAAGGCCATGACTCCAGCACCAGTTGTCCATTTCAGTGAGGCCTTTCTGTAGGATGTATGTGTCAGCTGGTGTATCGACTATGGCGCCTAGTTTGCAATCATCTGCGAACTTTGTCAGCCACAACCCTCCCATGTTTGCTTTCACATCTGAGAAATAAATGCCGAACAAGAGGGGTCCCAGGACAGATCCCTGTGGGAAACCACTTGTGACTGGCTTTGAGTCTGACATGGCTCCAGCAATTTTGACTTTGTGGGTTCTATCCTTTAGCCAGTTTGCAACCCATCTTGTGACATATGGATTTACATTTAAGCTGTTGAGCTTGTCTATGATGCCAGAGTGGGGTATTGTGTCGAAAGCTTTAGCCAAGTCCAGGTAGGCTGTATGGACTGCTTTGCCCTCGTCAATGGCTCTAGTGACTGCTTCGAAAAAGTCAACCAGGTTCAAAAGGCAGGATCTGCCCTTTACAAAGCCGAACTGGGTGGGATCAAGTGTCTGTAAGTCCCCAATGTCTCTGTTTATGAGTTCCATAATGATTCTTTCCATAGCTTTGCAGACCAGGCTGGTTAAGCTTATGGAGCGGTAGTTACCAGGGTCTGTAGAGGTGCCTCCTTTGTGGAGTGGGACTACTGTTGCTGTACGCCAGTGTTCAGGTACATATCCTGTAGTAAGGCTAAGGTTAAATAGCATTTTTATGTGCGGGTTTAGCTCCTCTTGGAGTTCACGTAGCACGCAACCTGGGATACCGTCAGGTCCCATTGATGCTGTGTTTTTAGCTTTGCTGAGGGCGGTTCTCACCTGGACATCTGAGATGACAGGGAGGTTACATTCAGCTGGGATAAGTATTTCTTCTTTTGGGGGTGAGGGAGGGGAGAAATTTTCACTGAACCTGTCTGCCAGAATGTTGGCAATATCTGTGGGTTAAGTGTATTTTTTGTCATTGTGAACTAACTCTGAACATATCTGAGGGTTTCCGCCCAGGTTTCTAACATAGCAGAAGAAGGCCTTGTGGTTATCTTTAGTGTCCATAGCGATTTTTGTCTCAAAGTTGGCCTTGGATGTTTTTATGAGAGAACGTAGCTTTCTACTAGTGCTGATCAGAGATGCCTTCTCTTTATGGGATTTTGCTCTGTCGTGCAGTAGCTTCCTTCTTTTGTTATACAATTTGTTTATGGCTGGGGTCCACCAGACAGGATGCCTGCCCTTGGTGGAGAGGGTCTTGGTTTTATTTGGGATTGCATGATCCATGCATTCTTGGAGATGTCCGTAGAAAGCATTTGTGAAGGATTCTGCATTGTGGGATGTGGTTTCCACTGGCCCAGTGGGCTTAAAGGATACCATCTCAGTTTTAAGAAGTGTAAAGTCGGCTTTTGAGAAGTTTTTCACTGTAGTCTTTTGTGTTGGGGGTGGAGGTGGGATATGTATATCCAGGGTGATTAGTTTGTGGTCAGATCTCACTAGTGAGGGGTATACTTCCGGTGTGGAGCACTTTGTCCCCATGTTTGTGATGATCAGGTCTAGTATATTATCTCCCCTTGTGGGAGTGGTGACTAGCTGTTCCATTGCATTTGAATTTATGAATTCCAGGAAACTTTGGGCTAGGGTGTTTGGGCTAGAATAATGCACCCAGTCTATGTTAGGGTAGTTGAAGTCTCCCAATATGATGGTGTTTGGTGAGACATTCATATCCTCCAATGTCTTCAGGAAGGCTGAATGGGGTTCCTGAGATTGGGAGGGTGGTCTGTACCATGCTACCAGTTGTATAGCAGTTTTGCCTATGGTTACTTGCACCTGGATGGTCTCTGATGCTTCATGTGTTGCCACTAACCTGGAGGTGTGGGTGTCCTTGATGAATATGGACACTCCCCCTCCCTTTTTGGTTTGGCCCGAGTTTTGGGGCCGAAAAGCATGATACGAGGTATAGCCTGGTAGTGCTGGGGTGCTCTCAGGAGCCTTGAACCAGGTTTCAGTTACTGCACAGACATCGGTGTTCTCCATACTGAGGAGTGCTTCGAGAGCCTGCATCTTGAGATTTAGACTTCTGGCGTTGAGCAGCATTACCCTTAATTTTTTTACATTTTTGTTTTCTAAGGAGGTGGGTTTGTCTTTTGAGCCTTGCCTAAAAAAGGCACTATGGGGGTGGCAAGAGCCTTAGCCAATATCCGGAAGCCCAGTGGTGACAGATGCAAGCCGTCCCTTGCAAAGCAGCGTGGCTTCTCCAGCATGTCATCCCAAGCAGACAGACATTGGATCCCCTTAGAATGACACCAGTATTTGAGCCAATTATTAAAGCTGATCATCTTGTCCTTGTATTGTGGCATCATTCTTGGTGAGGGCAAGATGCTGCTCAGGGTCAGGGTCATACCAGCCTGGGCTACATAATCAGAGAGCTCCTCTATGTCTCTTTTCATGTAGTCCAGGGAGGTATGTCTCAGGTCATTCACGCCGGCATGGACAATGACGGAGTCATATTTGTACTTGCTTTGGAGTGACCTGAGTGCGTGCGTTATGTGGCAGATCCTAGCTCCCGATAGGCAGCTCACCATTACCCTCTCCTTGTTCAGCCTAGTAAGCGGAACGTCAGTGTGTCTGACTATAGAGTCACCTATTACTAGTGTATCAGGCATGGTGTTTGGCCTTAAGGAGTGTAAGAATGGAGTCTGCCTATCCTAATTGTAGATAACTATTTCAACGGAATGATAGAAGGAGACTGTGGCCCTTATGTTTCCTCAAGTGAGTACAAACATGCTCCGGGGTCCATTTTCTGAAAAGAAATTCCTTAGGGCAAGTTTCTGTAATGTTGAAAGAATACTTTCAGATGCATCTCTTTATTTAAGACTCATGCAGCTATGTAAAATGCTTTTATTAAATATCTACAGGTAAGATATCATCTTTGAGGGGATGTAGCAAAGGGAAATAAAAGCCACTGTAGTTTCAATGTACTGACCATATTAACAAATAAATGGAGAGGTTAGGCACAGCAAGCCAAGGCTCATTTTCTGTGTACCAGGAAATCATAGGTATTGGAAAAAGACTTGAAAGGTAACTGTACAACAATTGAACAATGAAATACAAACAGCATTGCTAGAACAATACATAATAATGATGACCCACAATGTGTAATTATTTGGGTATAAGAACTGCAAAATCATGACTCTTAAGATGGATGTTTACTTATACAAAATTAGAAGGGAACACAGGAAGTGAGATGTTGCTTAAGTGCTTGCAAACAGTTGAGAAGAAGACACAGATTAGAACATTATGTCATGTAGTACAAAAGTAAAATAAATAGCAGCAATATAGTGACAGGAATGATGCAATGATTAATCATAGTATGATCCTACTAATAATGTCTTAAAGTAAAAGTTGTACAGTATGCTTAGTAAACTGTTCACTGTGATTGCATTTTATGAATGGAATACTACACAAATAACTTGCAAAGCTTTTCTAGTTACAGATGATTATGTATTTCCTGTATTGTATGAGCTTTGCTTTATCAAAATCTATGAATTATTAGACTTAAGATGCATAAAAAATGCCATGAAAACTCTTAATAACATTTTAATGTTTGCATATTATTAATAATAATTATTAATGAATTCACAATGTATAAAACACAGCACACACATCACTGATTTTTTAGCCACTCCAGATAATCTATTTTCCTTGAGCCACTGCTTATATTTGCCCTTCTTACCCTCCACAGTATTAAACTTTCACAGCTGTCAAGGTACCCTGATCCCACATGATTGCTTATGGTATGTGGTCATAGAAGACCAAATATATACTATTTCTGACGATTTGTGGGTTGCTTTCCGTGTCATCAAAAACAAATAAATTCTGCTCCTCTTCTATTGCAAGCTCCTTGAAGAGTATATTCCATTTCACTTGGCTGGAATATTATCACATGGTTATCATTTCTACTTGATCTACCACCTTCAGGGCCACTTTCATTTGATGTATGTGGTCCCCCTTTTCCAAATAATCTATTCATTTGCTGCTGCTGCTACTGCTGCTGCAGTGTTAAGTTGAAATCTTCATTTTTTAATTCTTTATTTGTTAAGTTGGTAACTTCACTAGGTATAAATGCCTCCTTTCAGATATGATATGGGAACATTGTCTGGTTAAGTGAGATACCAGGTAACAAAGAAGGTAAATGGAAACTAGAGAAATTAGCCTCAGCACTGTAGGATGAAAGCCATTAGTAGACCATAGTCTTAATTCTTTGAGCTAAACTTCTAGGTTAAAAGTTTTTGTCATGGTTTATAATCTTTCTGATGCACGCAACGTATTCCCTACTCAGAAAGTATTTAGGCTACCATAGCTCTTCTGCATTTGATCCACATTCATTCCTCAGAAGCACCTACTCTCTTTCCCAAAGCAGACTACCATTAATTGCCCCCTATTGCTTCACCAGTTTCTTATGCTTCTGCCCAACAGTTTCCTAATTAAAATGATATCTTCCATGACCTTCAGTCAGACAGTTGCTCTTTATATTCCAAATCCATCTGCATAACAGTATACATGCATTTGTCCCAGCTATCTCCACTAGCTACATCATAACAACATCTAGCCTTTCCTTTTGTACTCTGTTTAATACCTTCAGCCTTTTTCATAAAAGAATGTGGCTATAATACCATTTGCTAGCTTAAGAAATAAAAACTGACCAGCCAACAGCTGAACTGGTGAAGACCTGTCATATACATGGGTGATATGTAGGTCAAATATCATAGCATTAATAGATGATGATTATTACATTTACTTGAGTTGTCTGGCAAAATAAAGTTATTAGACTGTAGTTCTATTGTCCCCCTAGTAAATTTAATTTTCTACAGTGAATTCAGTTTAAGTCTGTGGGGCTGTATTTTATTAATAGTTTGTACAAGATTTCAAATTACTTTAAATTACAGTGCTCAGTCCCACATTTTTCATTGTTTAGTGTTCTTAACTTCATTTTACCTTCGTCTAGCCTCAAATGACATCATTTCTTACTGGATGTCAACCCCTGGTTCTTACATACCCCATTAAAGTCAGGTCTTTCACCCCATCTGATGAAGTCTGTGCATTGTATGGCAAATACACTCAGTGAAATAATTTAAAATCTTGCATTGCAGTGTGCCCATAGTAAGTGGTCTCTGTTTTGTTTCAGTTGCAGTTTTCATTTACTGAGTTCTGAGTAGTCCTTAGAGAATACTAAGCATTCAGTTGTGAATGCGGGATGAATGTAACTAATTTTAATGGACATGATGAATTTCAGAGACACAGTATTAGGCATAGCTGGGCCTACTGGCATTATATAAATTTCTTGGCAGTCTGCATTGTCCATACAAAGGTTAGTATTTAATCATTCATAATTACACGTGGCATGAGGCTTGCAGGTCTAGCATATGAGTGTCCCTGATACCCATTTGTAGCCTGCAGTGGGTGTATGTGAAACACCTAACTGCAAAGATGAAAATGGTCATCCCCTTGTTCTCTATCAAGCTGAACCTGATTCTCAGATAAAAATATTCTAGTATTTGTTTTGCAACTAAATCAGTCCAAAAGCATTTCAATAATAATCAAAACAATTAATTCATGATATCTGGGAAACACACTGAGTACTCCCAAAAAAAACTAAATGTTACTATTTTTTTTGGTAAACAAGCAACTTTATTGGTATCAAAGACAAATATTTTAACTTCCTAAACTGAAAATGTTTTTTTTCAACACTAGCACTGAGAAGAATGACTTGGAAAGTTTACAGAACAAATATGGAGCACACTACAACAAGAGACTCTTCAACTAAAATAAAGCAGTTACCAAAATGTGGTAAAAATATTTTTTTTTGTTTCCACTTTATTACCAATAGTCCCTAGACTTGATTGGTGCAAAATGCTAAAGTACAAATAAAACCAAAATGAGAAGGGATATATACACTCAGAATGTTGAAAGAAAGAGATAAGACTTTTGAAGTCTGACTCAATAATAATTATAGTCAATGCTATTGTATACATACTCTGTACTCTCTTTAAAGTTGTGACCAAATCAATTTCTACACAAAACAGCAAGAAAACAGTCCCACACCAGTCTAAGTTACTGCCGTGGCTTGAAATGTGAACTTCTGAGTAGCTTGAAATACTGAAATCAGAGGTGGAGCCAAGGATGCCTTATATGCCAAGCATAGATCACCTCTCATTATACAACAACCCCCCCCATTAATATTCCAAAATGTGCATGCTGATTGGTCAGCATGCATGTTGTAAATCAGAGTTATAGTAATGGAAAAAGGTCCGCTCGCCCCAACTTTTTCCATTAGTATAACTCTTTTTTTACAGCAATGGAGAACTCCAGATCTCTGTCGCTTTTGTATACACTGTCTCCCTATGTTAAACGAGTTTAACATAGCGAGACAGCTTTAAAAAAAGTAACGGAGATCTTCCTATCTCCGTTGCTTTTTTTAAAGGTGTCTCACTATGTTAAATGGGTTTAACATAGCGAGACAGCTTTAAAAAAAAGCAACGAAGATCTTCCTATCTCCGTTGCTTTTTTTAAAGGTGTCGCGCTATGTTAAACTCCTTTAAAATAGTGAGACACTTTGTAAAAAGCAACGGAGATCTTTCTCCGTTGCTTTTTTCAAAACTGTCTCGCTATGTTAAATGGGTTTAACATAGCAAGACAGCTTTAGAAAAAGCAATGGAGATTCTCTGTTGCTTTTTTTTAAAGCTGTCTCACTATGTTAAACTCCTTTAACATAGCGAGACAGTTTGTAAAAGCAACGGAGATCTTGCTTTCTCCGTTGCTTTTGCCCACAGCTCTGATTTACTGCATAAGCATATGCATGTGCAGTACATCAGAACTGCCACAGAATACCAGACAGCTGCAGAAGGGCAGCAAGGAGGCATTATACAATGCCATTATTTAAGAATAGTAATTATTTTTTTTCTTAAATAATGTCATTGTATAATAACAATAACCCACTTCTGGGTGTGGGTAATGCTTGATTTACCCACAGTTGTCTTTGTTTGGCCAATCAGGCTTCGCCCTCATGACCAAACCACACCAACCATGGATAAATCCAGCATTACCCACACCCAGGCGTGGGTTATTGCTATAGTAGTCTGTAAAAGACTGAGCATAGAGATAGGGCTTCAAGGCAATCTGCATAGGATAATGTGTTTATGTCCTGGATTTTCCTGGTAAGGAACCTTTGCGGGTATTCCAGTTGTTGCTTATGTCTGGTCAGGTACATACTGAAAGAGGCATTATATCTGATGATGGGTCAGTGAGGACTGAGTACAGTGGTACTGTGATTTCCTGGAACTGGATGCCATGCCTTTAGTTATAAGTTGACAGATATAGAATAGTTTTCTTATTACCTTGGCCACATGTTGGTCAAAAGCTAGCTTACTATCTACCTATGTTCCCAAATCCCTGACTACTGAGTCGACTACTAGGGGTGTTTTGTAGATGATGTAATTCTGCTGGGTGGCCATTTTCCCAAAAGGTACCCTAATGCATTTCACTGCACTGAGTCTTAAGCCATGCCTTTTCCATAAGTTGTTTGCCTGCGTCAGACCCTCTGGCCAAATATTAGTGTCATGGGGGATTCTGTGATTGCTCCTAGTTTACATTCATCTGCAAACTCGGTCAGCCAAAGGCCCTTGACATTAGTCTTTACCTCAGAGAAGTAGATGCCAAAGAGGAGAAAGCCAGCACAGAACCCTGAGGGATCCCACTGCTGACTGGTGTGTTTGTGGAGGTGGTCTCACCAGTCCTGACTTCCTGGGTCCTATCTGTGTGCCAGCTTGCAATCTAAATTGTTATGTAGGGGTTTATGCCTGATTCAATGAGTTTGTTAATAATGCACAAGTGACGCACAGCTTCAAATACCTTATCCAGGTCAGGGTAGGGGGATATGCACTATTTTCCCCTCATCCAGTACCTTGATGACCTTCTCAAGAAGTCCAACAGGTTTAGTACGCATGACCTTCCTTTGACAAATTGAGACTGGGTTAGGTCCAACATTTGTAGCATGCCTTTATTTTTGTTGATCATTTCCATGACAATTTTCCCCGTGGCTTTGCATATAAGACAAATCAGACTAATGGGTCTGTAGTTACAGGGTCAATTGATGGTCCAATCTTGTGAAGAGAGGTAACAATTTTAGACCTTCACTAACATGGGACAAAGCCTGTTTTGAGACTATAGTTAAATAGTGACTCCAGTGGCTCTGATAGGTCATGTTTCAGGCTGTTTAGGAGGCATCCCAGGATATTGTTGGGGCCCATTGAATAAGCATTTTTAGTTTTAGCAAGAGCTGCCAGGACCTGCTCCATGTTAATAATTGGGAAAGTTATGTTTGTAGGTATTTTTTGGAGTTGCTGGGGATTGGTATAATGGTTAAGGTGTTTGCATCCCAAACACAAGGTGTAGGTTTGATTCTCACCTTTAGAAGGGGAAATTGGATAGGCTTAAAATGGCTGACAAGGGCAGCTAGCCTAGTGTTTCCCTATGAGGGTGGTGTAAAGTTTGAGCTGAATTTGTCAGCCAGCAGCTTCGCTATTTTGCACTGCTCAGTGAAAATGGCACCACTGACCACCAGTTTGCCACACTGTTTTGCTGCCTTTAAGGTTCCAGACATAGGTGCAGGAGACTTTGTGACTATCTTTTGCCTAGGTGTCTATCTTGACCTCAAAACTGGCCCTGTTGGACTTAATTAGCCCTCCTAGTTTCCTGGTTAATTTGCCGAGAGACGTCTTATCTTAATGGGAGTTGTTCTTCCTGGTTTTAGCCATGACTTTTTCCTTTTGTTGTACAACCTGCTTAGAGTAGGATTTTACCAGTGTGTTTTTTTAGTTGGTCTTGAGCTTAATTCTGGTAGGTACAGCAGACTCTGTGCAACCATTTATATGGTTGTACAGGGCCTCTATGAACAATTCTATAGAGGTTGTTGTAAGATGTGAATTCTGGGTTAAGAGGGGCACTGAATTTTGACAAACTATCACTTAATTTGAAGTAGTTTTATTTGGAGTACTTCCTAACTGCTATAGGGTTCATTGGGGTTGATTATTTGATTTTATTTTGAAGGAGGCAGCTTTGTGGTCTGACCTCACCAGTGAGGACACAACACTAATGTGGAGGGGAGCAGTGCTCTACCATATTCATGAGTACCAGGTCCACTCTGATAGAACCTCAAGGGGGTATATGCACTATCTGGTCAGGGGTGTTTATGTTTAGAAAGTCCAGGAATCTTTGTGGATGCAAATATGCGGTCATGTAGATTTTCCAGTCTATAGAGGGGATAGTTAAAGTCACACATGAACAGGGTATTTGTTTGGATATTGAGCATCTCCAGTAGGTCTAACTATGAGCTATGGGCTTTTGGGACCTAAAAGGTGAGCTATAATTTGCTAGGATACAATATGGGACTTTCTCTATGGTGATTTGCACATGGATATAGTCCAGGACATCATCCTGTTTAACCAACCTAGAGATATACTTGCTAATGTAGATCAAGATTCCTCCATCTTTAGTCCCTGTCTCTGTAGTTGATGGTCTAAATATATGGAAGGCACTGAAGCCTTGCATTGCTGGAGGACTATCTGCAGCTTTAAAGCATGTCTCGGTAACAGCACAGATGTCTATATTCTCTAGAATGAAGAGAGCTTGAATGTTGTGGAGTTTCTTGTTTAAGCTCCTGGCATTGAGCAATTAAGACCTTAAGGTTTCAATGGGTTTAATTTGCTATGTTGGTAGATTTGTCAGTTTGGCATTGCCTAAAAAAGGCTGCATGGGCAAGATAAACCTTTAGCCAATATTTGGAAGCCTACGGAGGACAGGTGTAGACCATCCTTGCCAAAGCACCTTAACATGTGCTAAGAAATATTGTATTCCCATTGAATAAGACTAAAAACTATTCCAATTATTGAAGCCAATCACCTTTTGTTTGTATTGTTACATCATTCTTGGGGAAGGTAGAATGCTGCTCAATGCAAGGTGCATACCAGCCTGAAGCACATATTTTGAGGTACTGATAATGTCTGTCTTCATATAGTCCAGGAAGATACGTTGTGGGTCATTTCCATCCACATAGACTATGAGAGAATCATACTGGGACCTGTGGTGTAGTGACTTGAGTGCATATGTAATTTGTCAAATCCTGGCTTCTGATAAGTTGCTAACCATTATATTTTCTTAGTTTAGTCTGGTGAGTGGGGTATCTTTGTTTACAATGGAGTTCCCTATAACTAGGGTCTATATCATATGAGCAAATTGCACAAATTGCGAACGCTCATAATATCGAACATACCAGACCTAGAAGTGCTTTTTCTGAGATTGCGGTACAGTGAAGAATGGTATAGTTGCACTTTCTTCACTGTAGTGCGATGTCAGAGTTGGAATATATATTTAGTGGGGGGAGGGGCACAGCCCCCCACAATAGGAAGTTCAATATCTGGTACATTCGATATTATGAGCATTCGCAATTTGAGCGATTCGCTCATATGATATAGACCCTATCACTACACTCCTGGGTAGTGTTCTTGTTTTCTATAAGAGAATTTGTTTTGGGGCTCCACTGGGTGTAGTTAAGGTGTTCGATGTTGCTTTTGGTGAATGCTTTTGAGTTTGCTGTGGATAAGCATTTCAGTTTGTAAGTTTAGGATGTCTTTGAGGTTTGGGAAGATTGCTTTTAAATGCTTGAGTATAAGTTGGTTTATGTGTGTGGTGAACATTATGTGTGCTGGATATAGTGTGTTGTTTTTGACAGATTTTTACCACCAGTGAAATTGTCTACATACATCCCTTGCATATTGAGTCTGTTTCTATAAGGATTAAATTGTTGTCTGTGAAAATAAAACAATTGCTACATTGTCTCGTGATACCCATATCTACCAAGCTGGACATGGACACATTTGAAAATTGCATATCCATATTGTCTAGAGCTATATTTGGGTGGGCTACTGTGAGGTGTGAATGGGGGGGGGGGGGTAACAGAAGTTTCCTAAAGGAAATCTCTAGGGTTTGGCACAAAACTAGGTTAGAATGAGAAGAGTTTTAGTAGTAGTGCTGCTCAATGTGCAAACTAGCTGCTCTAAGCTTGTCTACATACACTGGCATTATTCTACACTTGCTAAATTACAGGTTATTTATGAGTGGTTTTAATAGGTGAACTTTACTATATACACATCTGTGTCTGTACAGGGCACTGCTAACCACTGCTACATGGTGAGCAGCTGAATTTATACCAGCACTGAAAAGGCAGAAAACTGATTACAGAGCCTTCTGGTCAGTAAAAATAACTACACTTTTCAGCCCTTTAGCACATTTCCCAACTCAGACAGACCAGGTAAACATGTTTTGCCACAAGATGAATAATCACAGTCCTCTTAATGTAAAAACACAGAAAAAGGAATCCCACAAATTCACTATCACAAACAACTTAAACAAATGTCTAGAAATCCCTTCAGAGGCAGTATCAATGCAAATAGTCTATCTGCAGCAACATACTGTAAATAGGAGTGGGGAATCAGTTGTATCCCATAGTTCCTTTTCGCACATTCTTTCAGCTTTGAACAAAAAACTATGGCAATATAAATCATTACAGATGGACAACACTTTTTTTGTGAGAATATTTCTAGCAGATATGCACCAAAAGATCTTTTTTATTGAAATGCTGTTTCTCAGAATGAGATTACTGTGGCTTACTACAAGGTAGATCTTTTTTTATTAGACTTACTATCTCATTAAGGTTTTTTTCCTATGGTTTATTCAGTTTTTAAAGGTAGATTGTCCTGTAATACCCACCATCATTGATATTCCGAAGGTACACTCAAATTTACTTGATCCTTTCTTTCAGGCTATAGCTTTTACAGCAGGATCTAAAATAACAGGTATGGCAAAGTGCATTAATTGGAAGTTAAAGGAAAATGTTGACCTCTTCTAAAGATATTTTGAAAAGACTCCTGGAGTTTTGTCATTCAGCTTTGTTATTTTAAGGTCCATTTGGACAATATTTCTGTGACAATGGACATTGTTATTCACATTTAACCCATATTCGGTAGGTTTAGTCTGGTTTGAAGAGATTTTAAACAACTTTGCTTTTCTCTATAATTGTGATATTAGATTAATGGTGGAATGTATGGAAAAAAATTGTTTTGAAAGAAAATTATACCTTTATTGATGACTAATATTTTCATTAAAAGGGGGGTATAGCAATGCGGGCTGCTTGTGTTCCTATTTAAACTAACTTAGTTATTTGGCATTTGGAGAAAGCTTTTGTGTTGAACGACTCCCTTTATAGTCATTGTGAAATCTACATTTGCTATTTCAGTGACATATTTATGTTATGGAATGGAACTCCACAGTTATTTAGTGAATTTTTAGAGGACATATAAGAGTCCGCTGTCTTGTTGTGATTTACCAACAATATAGATATTGACTGAACACATTAACTATATGTAGGATTAAAGAAGAACATTGAATATGGTTTATCAGCAGCTATCATTAGCCTACTTATTGTAATTGTTTTTATATTTTTTGTAGTTGTCACCCTTTTTCCACTAAATGTGGTATAGTCAAGAGCCAATTTATTGGACCTCAATATTAATATCAGATGATTTTGGCTTTATGTATGAGGTGGAAACACTAAAAGGTATGTTCATGGAGCCAGGTTACCCATCTAGTTTAATAGATAATGTAGCTGACAAGGTTGTTGGTAAAAGGGATTCTACATACGGGAGAATTTTGATACAAAGTTTGGATGTCTCCAAGAAACTGAGAAATGGGAGTGATTCAAATGTTCCCCCTTCAAGACTTTTATAATTCCCTATTCTGAAGACAGTAGGTGAATTAAGGGTATTCTGTATGAAAATGTATCCATTTTTAAATATGGTGAGAAACTGCTTGACTTATTTGGTGAAAAGCCGTCTATCACTTACAGTAGAAAACCTAATTTAAAGAATTTGGTTGAATTAGATGACCTTACAAAATTGTCTTGTTTTGATGTTTATGAAACTAAGAGATGTCATCATTGTAAACAGTGGCACCACGTTAATATAAATGATAAGCAGGCAATATTGAAAATTACGAATATGTGGAGAAGACTGGAAAAATACCATTGTTTAAGGCCGGGGGGGGGGTGTTTACCTAGAGATATGCGATCCTTGAGGAGCATTCTATGTTGGGAAAACAGAGAAAATGCTCAGCAAGAGAATTTACTTTTTTATTCTGTTAAGAAGAATGATGATAAAAGTGCACTCACTAGACATGTTTTGAAATGTAAATATTTTAAAAGGTTCTTATTTAATGCTTTAGAGAAGGTGGAACTCTTGGTGAAGGATGGTAAATGGAATTCAGCTTTGGGTCACAAAGAATCCAATGAAGGTATTAGTTAGGTATAGTATATTTTTTTCTTAAGTGATAGGTTTGATAACAATAGGTTTTTAAATGTATTTTTAATTTTTTTTTTCAGACCGTGTATAAGCCTTTTTGGAGTACTATTTGTCTACAACACCAGGGATTGTCACATTTTGGGATATTCAAACAGATGTTTTGTTTGAAACAAATGCTATGGTTCTGATGAAGTCCCACTTTTTGGTAAGAGACAAAAGCGCTCAACCTTTTGGCTTGATTGCAATAAGTATACATATTTTTTAACATCTTGAGTTGGCTTTGCAATCAGCACTTTTGGTTCTTTACACTTTTCATTTTGTTTGCCTCCTGGTGATACACAGTTTTTGATTAGCAGCAACTGTGACAGAAAAACATGTTTTAGTTTAAAAATTAGAAAATGTTCAGACAAAGCAAGAAATCAGCAATGATTTCTTAACTAAGATTAAACAAGTGAGATTTATCAAACAAAAGTACTTAATTTTGCCTGGATGGCACCGGATGCAAGTAAAACACTTCTGGAATATAAGATAGGACACCAAGCTTTGCTGAACTCTGTGGGAATGATCACATAACTATGCAAATGCACTAAATTTATACCAGCAATGAAAAAGCAAAAAACTGACTACTGAGCACTCTGAATAATAAAATGACTATGCTTTTATGTCCTTCAGTGTGTTTCCCAACTCAGATATTCCAGGTGAACACCTCCTACCACAAGTTGAGTAATTCCAGCCATCTTAAAAGAAAACTCCACCCTAGAACTAAAAAAAATGTAAGAAATCACAAAAGTTTTAAAAAACACACTTTGGCACGGTTCAGGTTGTCCCAGGTACAAACTCCACTTAAGTCAGTGGATAAAAATCCCTACAAACTTTAATTTACAAAAATAATAAAACAACAGTAAACTGGTGAGTGCTTTCATTTAAAACAATGTTAAACTTCTTCAGATATGAAGAATGGCTTTAATGGCTGCCTCTATCCATCAGAGACATAGATTCCAGGTCAGGCCTAAATTTTTGATTTTCCATCCACTTGTCCAGTTACAGTTGAATAGGGTCAGGGACAAGCTCTGCTTCACATTGATGAGAAGCCTGTTCCAGACAATGAAAATTCTCTGAGATAGATACCTGTCTCTCCAGTATATCCTATTTATGTCATAAATAAAGTTTATGTCATTAGATTTAGTAGTTCTGATGCTGTTCATTTTGAGATATGAAGGTCCATCAATTCAGGATCCAAGGATGTCTAGTATGCTCAAGTATATAATGCCTCTCAGCAATCTGTAGGAAACAGAGTATAAAAATAAGGCATTGAGGTGATCTGCATAGGACATTGTATTTAAGCCCTGTATTCTTTTTGTGAAGAACCTCTTTGGACATTCCAGTTGTTGTATGTGCCTGGTCAGATACATATCAAAGAGGATGTTATTTTCAATGATGGGGCTGAATACAGTGTTACAATGACTTCACAAGAATGGAAGCCATTGCCCTTACACATAAGCTGAGTGTAATAGAATGATTTTCTCACTACATTAGATGCATGTTGGCTGAAAGCCAGGTTACTATCTACATGTGTCTCCAAATCCCTGAGTACCGAGTCTTATCTTGATGTTTTATCAATGAAGTAGTTTCCAGGGTAGCCGAATTCCAAAAAAGGTACTATTATGCATTTTTTAGCATTGAGATCTAAGCCATGTTTTTGGCACCAGTCATTTGTCTGTGTTACTCCTTCCTGTAGGATGTTGGTGTCCTGGGGAGATTCTATGATTGCTCTAAGTTAGCAATCATCTGCAAACATGGTAAGTTAGAGGTCCTTGACATCTGTGAAGAAGATGGTATAGAGGAGCAGACCCAGCATAGAGCCCTGATGGACTCAGCTCATATCTGTCCTATTTTTGGCGGTGGTCTCCCCTATCCTAACTTCTTGGGTCATATATCTGAGCCAGCTAGCTATCCAGCATGTAACACAAGGGATTATACCCAATTCTATGAGATTGTTTACAATACCTGAGTGAGATATTGTGTCAAATTACTTAGCCAGGTTAAGGTAGGCAGCATGCACAGTTTTGCCATCATCCATTGCCTTGGTGACTTTCTCAAATAAGTCCACTATATTTAGAAGGCATGGCTACCCCCTGACAAATGGTTGATTCCAGTGTCTGATGGTTTCTTATGTTATTGTTAATCAATGTTATGATAATTCTTTCCATGGTTTTGCATATGAGACTTGTCAGACTAGTAGATCTGTTGGTCCGGGATCTCTTGATGGTCCACCTTTGTGCAGAGGGGGTATCTGTTGCAGTACTCCATTCACATGTACAGCACATCTTCTCCACATATACAAAAGAGATTATGAATCAAAAAATGAAAGTCATTTTTCTATCACTAATTGTACTTCAGTCGTATCAGTATTCTGCATCTCTAATTTGTCTTGCTGTTTCTAGGCATCACTTTTCTGTTGGGCTGATGAACTGAAGCCCGTCTTCCATTCCATATCCCAAAAGAATTGCTGCCCTCAGTGTGAACCTTTAGATTTTTATTTATTTTATATATTTCACATTTGTTAAACAGGTTGGTCCAACTGAGTAGTTATAGACCATTTTCAGTGGAGACCTGAGGAGAAAAGCTCAAATAATAGATATATACATAGTAACATAAAACCAAGTATAACAGCATATTAATACAAGAATAAGAAAATCATAGCAAAAAGGTGTACCAATAATACATACATACTATGGCTGAAAAAGCATTTACCTTGCAGAAATTGGATGAGTTATTTCTGTTGATACATGTATCAATATAAGGCAGTTACAAATAGTTCCAGAAGGATTATGCAATTACCAGACAGGAAATTCAGAGGTTATGTAAATTTGACTAAGATAGAGTAGTTATGGAGCAGGAGGAGGGTGGTCAGGTGGGATCCTGGCATGGGCAGATCCATTTATTTTGGAAGAATAGTTTCAGTTCGTTTTTGAAGCTTGTGGCTTGTGTTACGTTTTGTAGGTTAGAGGGTAGGCTGTTCCAGATTTTTGTGACAGAAGATTTATAGGCTGGAAAACGAGGTGAGTGCATCCATTCAAAGAGTATTCCTACCTTACTGTGAGACCCTCAGGAAGTGATTGGAAACTAGGAAGATAAAGGAACAGTTTAAACATGATTAAATCTGAGGTGGACATGCCAGAACAAACCACCCCCAGTACAACCATTACCCTGACAGCAAATAGGAGGAGGATTCAACAAGTGGAAGTTGGGGCCGCTGATGAATACATCAATTATATAAAAACCACATCTAACATCATTCAACCATTGATCAAGTGTCCTTGGTGAAGAAGCAAAGCCTGTCATCAATTTAATAAGGTACAAGCAATCAACGAACTAGGCCCATTTGTGACATTTATTGAACATATACCGCATTTGCTTCGGGGCTAACTGGTAGATACCTTTTGCTGGATGTCTTTCAGAGGGTTGAAGAAGCAAAGGCTGTCGTTTGTTTATTAGATCGGACTTATTATATCCACAGAGACTTTGTTTAATTTTTGCTTTCATGATTCTTTAACTGTGTATTTTGACTCATATTATTGTGGTGCACTCTCCTGAGTTGAGTTATAAGTTGAGGCTGGCACCAGGTTAGTTGGAAATTGAAGGGACATATTGAATTAACGTTATTTGTCAGCTAAAGTTTTGTACTTTCTTGTACTAACATGAATGGTTATAAATTGCAGGGTTGATGCTGTTCAATATTGTATATAAGTGGATTCCTTCTATTATATATGTATGACAACTTTTGAGTGGAAATTATTAATATAAATAACTTTGGTTAGTTTACAGGATATGTGCCAATAGTGGCATTCATTTAAAGTGTTAATTACTGGGCCACTATTTCGGGGCTAACTGACATTATAGGGATCTAAAACTGTTTCTTTGCTGGCTACGGACCCATTTTAGTTAGGCTTGCTAGAGTTATAATAAAACCCACCCTCTGGATATAATTCTGTCCCACTATAGAGTCCTAGCCACTTATTTAGTTTTCTCTGGACGAACACTCCTTCTTGGCTCTCCACATATGCTACAACCCTCTCTCCACATCTACAACCACTATTAATCCATTTGCCCTACTAATCTCTCTCTCCTGTCTTACCTATCTCACACTATTTCCTAAACCTTACCATACTACTCTCACACACTCCACGGTATCATACCTCCTCCTCACTTCCCTTCTTACTCATCCATCTCTCATGAACTGTTCTACTCCAACCCAGCACACCTATTCAAACCTAAGCTACTCCCCTCCCCACCCCCACCCCACTCATCTCTCATACCTCACAACAAAAAATCCCTAGCATTATACAGCCTATTCTACCCATCCCCACTACATTTCCTCACTCTACTCCTCCACCATACCCATCTCTCACTTGCCGGTGATATCCACTCTAACCCCGGACCCACCTCTGTCACTAATGTCACTAAACCCTCCTCCCTACCAAACAAATCCAGTTCCATTCACCTCATTACACTTAATGCACAAAGCCTTAGAAACAAAATACTTAACCTACATGCTTGGCTGTCCCATAACCCTCCTTTCATAACCCCCATTTCTGAAACCTGGCTCAAATCCTAAATAAAAGATAATGAAACCTTACCACCAAATCATTCGCAATGACAGAGCTTACAAAAAATGAGGTGGAGTAGCTATAATCTACCCCTCCTCCCATCCCATAACTACCTACACCAATAAAATACCAACATTTGCCAATGATAAAATTACAATCTGCTTTCTAAAAATAAACAATCACAAGTCCATTTGTATCACTTCCCTCTATATCCCCCCCTGGTTATAATATCAAAACACTTGAGAACATCCTATCCTGGTTCTCCTCTTACATAAATAATGAAACCTACATCTTGGATGACACCAACATCAACGGGGCCACTTTAAACTCTGATGCCCCATCCCACACTATCAATTTGTACAATTTCTCCCAACTAATTGATTCTCCAACCAGACCAAATAAAGATGGTACCTCTGGAACCATCATTGACTGGATCCTAACAACTCACACAAGTCTTATCACCTTTCAGGTATTATACCAGATCCTCTCAGTGATCACTTACCTGCCTTTACCGACCGGCTCCTATCTCCACTGCAAAAACAACACCATTACATTCAAACCCGCAACCTCTCCTCTTTCAACCCTCAAACTTTCTCACAATGCCTAAAGCTCACTGACTTGTCCTCCCTAAAAACCCTTCCACTAGATGATACCGTATCCTATTTTAACCACTCATTCCTGATCTCCTCAACCAACAAACCCTCCCTAGAACCAAATGCATCAAAACCAATCCTTGCTCATGGTTTTCAAATGAAACTAAACTTGCCATGCAAAACAGGGACAAAAAATGGAAACAATATCAAAAACATAAAAACCCCAACTCCCTCCTAGAATTTAAGCAACTCCGAAACTACACAAAAAAGCTTATAACTAAAGACCGCAAAGCCCACTACTCCAGTCCTTGCACTCAACAAATCCCAAACAATTCTGGAACTCCATATCATCCATTTTGCATCCTGGTAGTAAAGATAACCCCTGCCCTAATCTCACCCTCTCCGATCCTGACACAGACACCCATTTCAACTCATTCTTCATAGACTGCATAGCCAAACTATCCTCCTCCTTCCCACCCCCTGCTCCAGCCCCTCCCACTACAACCTCCACCCTAATCAACTACCCCCTTCCAAAGCCTTCTGCCTTTCTCCCATTTCCACAACCATTATAAAAAGATTTCTCCTCAAACTCAAACCCTGTCGCAATCCACCTGACAATCTCCGACCTACCTTTCTCAAACAATAAGCAGATAGCATTGCCTGTCCTACCTCAATTCTCATAAATAGATCCATTCAAGAATCATACGTCCCCTCTATCTGGCCCCATGCTTACATCATCCCCATCCACAAGGGTGGTAAAAACTGTGAAACCACCAAATTCAGGCCTATTGCTATCCCCCCCCCCGTCTAAAATTCTAGAGAAAACCATCCAAGCATAACTCATGACAGAACTAACCCAAAACGACCTATCCCCTACCCAATACGGCTTCTGCCCCAGCCACTGCACCATGACTGCCCTTCTTTCCTTTCTGGAAACCATCAACCATGAGCACGACTTAGGCAAATTTGTATCTACACTATTCCTAGATCTGTCAAAAGCCTTTGATACTATCTGTCACACCCTGCTCATATACAAACTCTCCACCCTACATCTCTCTCCCACCACCATAGCCTGGTTTTCCAGCTACCTGTCCAATCACCAAAAAGCTGTCCAATGGAAAACTTCAACCTCCCCCTTCCTACCTACATCCACAGGTGTCCCGCAAGGCTCTGTTCTTGGCCCTCTACTCTTTAACTTATTCATTAACAATTTCCACCACTCCATCCCAGAATCGTCTGTCATCCAATATGCAAATGTCTCAGCAATCATCTGCTCAGCCTTCTCTCCCTCTGAGCTCCTAGCAAAAACCCACTTATTCTTCTCCACAACAGAATCCTGGATGCAGTCCAACCACTCGTCTCTTAATGCCAAAAAAAAACAAAAAACAAATTAATGTTATTTTCCCCTTCCAAAAACTCCATTATTGACAAAACCTCTTTCACCATACAGAGCCAGAACAACACCCTCCTTGAAATTGTTCCCACAACAAAGCTTCTCGGCATCATCATAGATGAAGAACTAAAATTTGATACCCACATCCACGCTGCAATCAAAAAAAAAAACACCTAAAGATTGGCCTCCTCCACACACACAACTGCTTCCTCAGCCCCACTACTCGTCAAACCCTAGCATCCACCTTCCTGCTCCCCTCCCTTATGTATGGTGCCCCTCTGTTTACCAATTTCCACCTTGGCTTAGGTTCCAAACTTGAATGCTGCTACCATAAGATATGCAAATTTGCAACCAATTCTAAATACTCATCCCACCACTGCCACTCCCTCCTCTCCCTCAATTGGCTTGGACTACCCAACTACCTCATTTACCTACAACTCACCATTGCCCACAAGCTGATCTTTAAACCTACAAACTGCCCATCTCTCGCTACATCCTTAAAACCCTATATACCCAACCGCCCACTCAGATCCACAAACCAAAATCTCCTGGTCCACAAACCCATACGACCTCCTGGCCATCTACTAATTTCCTACTCCTTAGTTAAACTGTGGAACTCTCTCCCCCCTCACATACACAACCTACCAAACCATACTAATTTCAAATCTAAGCTATTCTCTCATCCAACAGCTAAATGGGAATGCCCATGTCACACTCCAACATAACCCCCTCTCTACCCTTTCTTTCTTTCCTGCACTGAAATCATCACCTATTATCACTACTATGGCCTCTTGTCATCCTAAAACATTCTCATCCCCTGCCTGGAACTGAATTTCTCTGTTATCTAATGTACTATACTTTCAATAACAAATAGTTTTGGTGCTTCTTCCATAAAAAATGGTTCATCTAACCACAAATGGATTGTAGCTATGGTTAAAAAGTTAACTCACTTAGAGCTAAAGTCACATATTGTTCTTCTGTTAATGTTGAGTTTACCTAACCTGCAAAGGTCTAGTAATCCTCATGTTCTTCAGTGTTAACTCTCTAAGTGCTTATTACATAAGGTATTATTCTTCTGTAATGTTTAATTGTTCTGTATGAACTCTTTGTTATTTCTTTGTAACATTTAACTTGCTTTGTCTTGGGGCTTTTCTCCCTGGGCATTCACTGAAAAGGGGCTCTTTATGGCCCAGTGGACTTCCCCGGTCATCAGACTTAAATAAAATAAATAAAATAAATATAGGAGATTGCCTATGTTCAGGTTAGATATATATGTTTCTAGGCAAAGTTTCTCAGAGCTGCATAGGGGGAATAGTATGAGACTAGATTTGTGAGGGAGGGACAGGAAGTGGGATTGTTAAGTATGAGGTTTGTTAGATGTAGTTGGGACAGTTTTATGTGATGGGAGAAATCAAGCCATTGTAGCTTGTGGAGGGCTAAGCAGTGGTGGGTTGGGTTAGGAAGGTTGGCTGCAAATTTGACAATTTTATTGTAGGTCTGCTCAAGTCTCGAAAGTAAACAGGATTGAAGATTGGTGATGACTGGTGAACCGTAGAGGAGGCTAGGGAGGAGGTAGGCTTGGGCTAAGGATTGTCTAAATTCTGCAGAGGAATTTTGAGTTGCGGTATAACAAGCCAAGTTTTTGGTTAGTTTTTTTATTGCATGAGGAATATGTAAGTCAAATTTTAATTGTTCATCGACAGTCATTTGAAGTAATTTTAAGTGAGTGCCTACGTTGATTATTGTGTTATTTAGAGAGGAGATGGAGAATTTAGCCTTGAGGTGGTTATTGTTTTTTGGGAGAAAGAGAAGTAGCTTTGTTTTTATAATGTAATGAAGTACCTTTCATTCAATGAGAAAGATTTAGAATTTTTTAGAACACTGGATGGCTGGCTGAAACTTTTTAACTTCTTATGTAAATTAATTTTCATGTTACAATCTGTGCTCTCTAAAATGACAAGAAATTGTTGAAAGAGATCAACAGTGCATGTATGAAACATGCACTCCTCAGAACAAAAGCAAAAACTAAAAAAATAGTAACCAGCTGAGAAAGGACAACAGGATAAAATCTGAATATGTTTTAGCTGTAGAAAAAAAGCAATAAATATTTGTTAATAAATATTTATTTTTCAGGGAATTGGAACTGATAAAAATAAGATTTACAGGTTTCTGTTTTCAGAATCTAAAGGTGTTTATTTTTAACTCAAATGTGGAATCTCATGAGTTCTGGTCTTATGGCACAGAGGGTCAAACACCTGACTGTGCACAAGACATGAGTATTTGACTAGCAATATGGACACTCGAGGGACCAGACAGGGGAAGATGAGTGTGAGCAGCAGACAGCAGCTCACTCATGCTGGGTGGCAAGTAGGCTGCCTGAGCTCATTGCAATAGCAGGATTAAGAGCCTAGTGAGCTCTGTACCACAAGCAGTATAGTATTTAGTCATGACATTGTACATGCAGAGAAGAATGCATGCATGCCCATCCTGAAAGCAGCCACTGTAGAGCATGCAATGCTGCTGTGGGATGGTGGGGGGTAGCTTAATCCCTGGTAGCAGCACAATGCCGCACCAGCATCCTTTATCTCCCCAACAGCTCTGGATTTGGGTTGGGTTGAGTCAAAGTGAGCCTAAGGTGAGTTAGGTACACCTGGTGATGCTGAGAGGATCTGGCAGCAGCTGATGATCAGCTTTGTGTTGGAAAGAAAAAAAAAGGAACCTTTTGTCTTACATAGTTTGCAAACAGAACATGACTTGCACTTTCATAAGGCTTGCTCTTACCAGTTTAGGAGGAATACCCATTTGTACTAGTTTCAAGTCTATCTATTTTAGTCTCCTTTACTCATACATATATCTCTCTTTTCAGACTACTTATATCCTGGCCTAGATGGCCTAACTCTTCAGCCTTTAATTCACTTTAGAAGGCTTTCATTGGGTTCTTCCAGAGGTCATCACTTCTCTTATCACCTTATTTCCACTGTTCTGGAAGATTTATTTCTCAAAATTCTGTCAGACTTCTCTCTTCTTTTCCTAGCTGAT
>NC_056742.1:545531468-545603968 GCF_019279795.1 Protopterus annectens | reverse complement strand
TTAATATAGATACAGAATTTGAATTACTTAAAATGTGTGTGTGTGTGTGTGTGTGTGTGTGTGTGTGTGTGTGTGTGTGTGTGTGTGTGTGTGTGTGTGTGTGTGTGTGTGTGTGCGTTTACTACTGAACCCTTGAAACTGCATCTGTTGATCGGCCTCAACGTCGAACCAATATCTTGAAAATTGTAACAGCAAAGAAGCAGGAAACTTGAAACTGAATACATTGACTCCTGTAGTTTGATGCATTCGACATAGCAGGAGGTAATGTCAGTCACCCAAGCTATGCACCGTAATGTACCGTGACACTCTAGAGTCAACAGTACATCACTTTTACTATTTTGCAGGGGGGCAAGAACCCCTGTACCCCCCACACCCCCTGCAAATTATACATACCAAGTCCGAGATCGCACTGCAGTGAAAAAATAGGTTAATTCCCTGTTCCTCATTGAACTGTGATCTCCACTAAAAAATTCCAAACTCAAATACTCGAACTAAACTAACCATGTGAAATAGTGTAGTCGAATGATTTGGGTTTGCAAAACTGCCTATTGGAAAACTGCAAGCCAACATTCTCACTCTCGACCGACTGCAGTTTGCAAATCTAATTGTACACCTGTGTGTGTGTGTGTGTGTGTGTGTGTGTGTGTGTGTGTGTGTGTGTGTGTGTGTGTGTGTGTGTATGTGTGTGCCCATGTGCACAAGTGAATCTGCACACATTTATATTTGTGAGTATGTGTTATTTTATGTAACTCACCATTCACAAAGAAGAGATGAACTGGAAAATAGAAAACTTAAGAGTTAATGTGTGTGTGTGTGTGTGTGTGTGTGTGTGTGTGTGTGTGTGTGTGTGTGTGTGTGTGTGTGTGTGTGTGTGTGTGTGTGTGTGTGTGTGTGTGTGTGTGTGTGTGTGTATCTGCACGCTCACGCTCTTGCATATATGCAGGTATACGTGTGCATGTGTATTCTTATTGTTTATTAACCTCATGCAGTTGGGATTTATATATCAGCAAAACAAATTAGTAAAAATAAGTATAATAATGGCATGTTCATGTACAACGACATGAAAATATGTTTTATTAATGAGTTCTATTTGCATAATGGATTATTCTTGCAAAGACTTGTTTATTTCCAGCAGACATTTCACTTCCATTTGCATGAGGATGGAGACTAACAATGTGCAACAAGTTAAAGACATCAGATTGAGACCTTGACTAGTTTGGGAAGAGGTTATATGAGCAAGAGAGACGTTAATACCAGTATGATTTTTTCTTCTGTCATCAATGACCTTTTTAACACCTATGGCTAGAAAGATCCCTTACGATAATGATATAAATCTATATATTATTCTATAAAACATTTATTTTATCTTGTAACAATATTTTCTGTTTTAAGTAATTATGCTTCTATTGTTACTGGCTACAAAAAGATTTGTATCAGATAAATTATAAAGCAGTTAAGCTTGTTTGTTCATCCTTTAGGCTTCAGATTAATTTCAGGCTGTGTCAATATTCTCAGTTATCATCTAACAAACTGATACCATCTACTGATACATAATAAGGATACGTGTGTTATAAAGTAGAACATTAACTAGCTATTTAATTAGTAATTAATAAACATAATTGTTTTCAGATTATGCTTTTCATCAACCTTATTTCTTATGGTAAAACACAAGTGCTGACATGAGAACATGAGTTTTGAAAGTGGTGGTGTTTTCTGCAGACTCACAGAAAAAAGGAAAAAGGCAAATACTTGATTTTAGAGGGGGCAGTGAGGGCAAACAGATATGTCACATCGTTCTCCCTCAAAAGTGGTGGAGTGGAATAAAGTGGTGTGTGTGTATGAGCTCTAGCTCCCTTGACTTCCTTCTTCTTTTCCCAGTTAGGAGTCACCACAGCAAATCACCCATCCATTCATGATTGGCAGTTGAGTTTTACAGTGTCGAGTTGCCAGCCCAGCACCCAACCTTCCACAGAAGGCACACACACATACATACACACACACACACACACACACACACACACACACACACACACACACACACACACACACACACACACACACACACACACCTAGGGCCAATTTAGAGTGTCCATTCCACCTACAGCATGGCTTTGGGAGGAAACCAGAGCACCCAGAGGAAACCCACGTGACCACAGTGAGGACATGCAGACTCCACACAGAAGGCACCCCAGCCGAGGATCAACCTGGAGAACATCTTGCTGTGAGGTGGCAATGCTAACACTGCAGCCACCAAGCTCCCTTCACTTCCATTTACATGAATTTCACCTTCCTGTCTAGCTCTACATTGTAGGCCTGGAAGCTCACTGGTTAGGCTTACTGAAGTTTATTGAGTATCAGTACCTTTCAGACACTTCACAAAAATCAGTCAGATCAGATTAAGACAGGATATTTGTAAAAGTGCTTGCTAAATCCTGACTGGAGAGATGCTTTTTAAACCACTGTTCAGTTGTGAAGTAAGGCAGTGTTTGGTAAAAGTTGTACAAAAGAAGCTATAGTAACTTACTTCATTTGTAGTAAAATTAACCTTTTCTATTAAGTAATTTAAAGAAGGAATTTCTTAATTTTTTTATGTATAAGCAAATTACTTTAAAGAGAAACTGCTTAGTATATTTTGAGGCAGACTATCTGTTAAAGGTACAATTGCACTGCCTGTGTTTCAGGCAATCTTGACAGAAAATAATCGACAATACATACAACTTATAATGAATGTGATGAATAAACAAAGAATTATACAATAAGGGGTCATTTATATTCAAAAATGCACATACTGATTGGACAGTGCAATCAGCATGCCTATTGTAAATTGATTGATCCCAACAAGAAGAAATACGACTAAACCTCCATTTCTCCATGCTGCTAAACATAAATTCCAGCTGTTAAAAATAATCCCATGCTACCCTGTATCACTAACTTGCTCCCTGGATCAAAACATTACACCTCAAATTAAAAAAAAAAGCAGAAAAATCATGTCATTGCTCTTGACGCTGTGAGCTCCCTGTGCCCATGTAACAACTTCCCTAGACATGCAAATTGTACACATAACATACCTCCATGAACTCCACAGCACCTGAATAAAAAAGAAAGAAAGAAAAAAAAAACAGAGTCTACCCAGAAGGCATTACACAGACTTCACAGCATTTGAACAAACATAAAAAATGAAGACCCTCTGCAAAAGGCACAAGTGGAAACTTCTCAGTAGTTAAGAAAAAATGTGTTGTATTGCGTGAGCCACAGTGCACTTTTTTCACTTCTTCTCCACTGTAGTATATCTCTGGAGTTGGTATATATAAATGGAAGATACTGGGTGGTGAATGCCCTAAAAACATTGTTTTGTATTTTTTATGGTTTTAAAGTTACACTTCTTGGAAATGCAGTTTTGAAAAAACATAACTTGAATTATGCTAATTTGATTAAACATTAGTAAACTGCATCAACCAAGACAGTAAATGAAGATGTTTGTAATCAGTAGATGGCAAAGCCCAGATTAGGACCTGCAGCCACACAGACTATGGTTACATGTCTGTCAAACCATACTTACAATGGGGATACTTCCATCCAGGTGTCAGCATAAATGAAAGCACTACCTTGACAAAATGTATGCTATCCAATGCAAATGGTTCTGTCTGTTTGGCCACCCTCATTTAAAACCATTGGGATTTATTCTGATCTTAAATACACTACATGATGTAACTCCAAACAGTAACAGGGTAGAAAGTGTCCTTTCAAAATGTCACAGCTTACTTAAAGCAACTGGCAAACTGTAGGGCTACAGGGGAAATATCTGCACTGGTCCTTAGTTCTACCGGTAGTTTAAAAATCACAGGAGGATATAAGCACATCTGAGGAAACGGGCTAAGAAAGAACTGAGACAACTAAAAAACATCCTCATGATAGAAAAGGTGGCATAATAAAATCCACAATATCCTCACTTCTAATACAGTTCAAAGCTAAACATCCATTTTGCTCAGAGAAGACACAGACAAGAGGCAGGATAAAAAAGAAATACAAAGGAGAAGGCATATAATACACGTGCTAATAATATCATAGCTGAACTGAAGGGAGCAACAATATTTCAGACCGAGTTAAAAGAAAGTGGGCTAACCTTGAATAACTCTCTTTGAATTTAATAATTTCACTCTAAAATTTTGTGGGTTTATGTTTTTTAACAAAAGATATGTCTCCAGATATCAATAAAGCCTAAAAATTAGTTGTATAAAAGCCTGCTGTACTGAGTGTTGCACTTTTTGTAATGCACCATGACCAGCAAGTGTCATGCAGATGATACCAGAAATGCCCTTCAGGCACATCAGTATACACATTAATGAACTTTGGGAATTCGATGCGTTAAGAAACAACATATCTGTGTCAGTAAAAAGCAGCCATAATATAGTATCTGCTTTTCTACCTACCTTTACCTGTAAGACAACTGTGTATCACCATTAGGAAAATACAAATATAAAATGCCAAAATATGTGATGAAAGCCATGAGTTATCTATTATGGCAGTGTACAGTGCTATACATTTCTGTGCTGTTGATGGCTATTCTCATTCACTGCATATCTTGGTAGGGGTCACTGCCTTGTCAAGTGATGTGAGATTGATATAAATTATGTGTTTATTGATGGGCCAGTCCTACCTTTCTTGCTGAATAGTATTTGAGCTTATTCCACATGGCCAGACTACAGACAGGATGCAGGAGATGACGAAAGCTAAACTCTTGTCCTGTCAACTTTCAACTCATGTAGTTAACAGCAAAATCTTTCTGATATTTTACAGACTGATTCCCATCAATGTGTATATATGTAACACAGAGTCTCAGCCTTCTTGCCAGTTACCAGTGCAATAAAAGATCTCCTGCTGTTTCAACATCTAGACATATTTAGAAGACTGCAGTGAATTACCAAGAACTCAAGGAAGTCTTGTAAGTGATTGAAGTAATTGGTGGTTTAGGGATTGATGTAATTGGTGGTTCAGGGATTGATAATAAGAAAATGAGGCTCCTTCGTATCGGCAGAACCAAACTAATTTGGAATTAGCCATTGTTAAGGTCTGTATCATGGCTGCTGCTTCCTTTACACTGGAAACTTAAAAGTGGCCCATGGATTGCAAGTATACTACTTTTTAAATTTTAACATAATAAGGACATTTTCTGGCATATAGAGTGTTACGCTGATTTATAACATTGCATGTACCTTCATATTCCAATCTGTTTTGTTTTATTTGGCACATTTATTTTGAAGTGTGCCTGAGCTAGTGTCTCATGCTTCATTATAAACTATCCAGGCAACAATTAAGTATGGGGCTTGAGTGAGCTCCTGTAAGTGAAATAAAAAAATATTCCTGTGAATGTGTAATAACATGAATAAATTATTTATGGCAGCTTATGTACACTGGTTATGAGTTTCAGACAAAAAACAGTATTTTTATTAGGAATACATAGCTTTTTATGTTTTCCCCATTGCTTGCTGATCATCAGCCCTAGCAGACAATCAGCCCATTTATTGTCCATCAGTCGGGAGAAGATTCAGAGGGAAAGGTAATCTTTTAGACAGCCTTCAAGGTGGGGTTTGAAATTTCTTTGTGCACATACATCCCTTGCACACACAGCTTGTGAAGGAAGGGGACATGCCATGGGCTGACTGTGATGGTCATTTGTCACTTCTGTAAGTGTCATTGCCAGCACACAGCACTGACATCATTGCCAGCACACAGCACTGACATCCATCCTCAAGCACCAGGATGTGGCTCTTCAGTGCCTACCAAAAAATCACACACACCAATGAGCTCACATTGGGTTCTCACTATTCAACCTTCCCCTGGAAGAGAGAGTTGGGTATGTCTCTTCACTATTGCCTCTCCCTGCCCATCTTCTCCAATGCAGGAGATGATAATTGAATGCTGGTCACCTGGGTCATAGTCAGGGCATCATCACTGTGTGCCATGGAGCCAGACAGAACTGCTTATTTTCAATGCATTTGAAACTGTTATCAGGTAAGCAACATCACTGAAGTTTTCGTAAGACTGAAATCAATGTAGACTGCTGAAGTAAACAGGCTTAATTATCCCAGTTTTAAATGTGTTGATTGTGGGAGTGATTCTAAAGAATCGGGGTAGTGAAGTATACTTGAAATCTTTTAATGCTGCTCTCAACTTACTGTTCAGGTCTGCCCCTAGTGTGATATCATAGTGGGAGCAGAGTATACCTTGTTGTATACCAAAGCCAAAGGCTACACCAGAATTGTTGTTTCTTATATGGCATTCTAGGCCTCTTCCAAGTCATGAAATACATAAATATTCTATGTTAATGCACCCTGTTACCTATGCATGTAGTAGTCTGAAGTAACTAAATCCTGACATATAGCTCTAATAGTCACATAATCTGCCTGACTCAACATTGCCACCTATGTGCTGGCAATAACACTACATTCTATCCATCCATCCATCCATCCTTAACCCCTTTTTCCCATGGGGTTGGGGTGTCACTTCAACAGTGACAATCATCTCGAGCCAAGGTTTATGAGCAAGAGAGACGTTAATACCAGTATGACTTTTTCTTCTGTCATCAATGACCTTTTTAACACCTATGGCTAGAAAGATCCCTTATGATAATGAGATAAATATATATATTGTTCTATAAAACATTTATTTTATCTTGTAACAATATTTTCTGTTTTAAGTAATAATGCTTCTATTGTTACTGGCTACAAAAGGATTTGTATCAGATAAATTATAAAGCACTTAAGCTTGTTTGTTCATCCTTTAGTCTTCAGATTAATTTCAGGCTCTGTCAATATTCTCAGTTATCATCTAACAAACTGATACCATCTACAGATATATAATAAGGATACATGTGTGTTATAAAGCAGAACATTAACTAGCTATTTAATTAGTAATTAATAAACATAATTGTTTTCAGATTAAGCGTTTCATCAACCTTGTTATTTCTTATGGTAAAACACAAGTGCTGACATGAGAACATGAGTTTTGAAAGTGGTGGTGTTTTCTCCAGACTCACAGAAGAAAGGAAAAAGGCAAATACTTGATTTTAGAGGGGGCAGTGAGGGCAAACAGATATGTCACATCATTCTCCCTCAAAAGTGGTGGAGTGGAATAAAGTGGTGTGTGTGTATGAGCTCTAGCTCCCTTGACTTCCTTCTTCTTTTATAATCCACAAAAAACGAACACAAACTGATAAAAAGTCCAGAAGCACAATAGCAGAAAAACGGCAATGCGGATTTCTTCTAAAATTCGTTTCCAAGTTTATTAAAACATTGTAAGCGCTTTTGGCTGTATAAGCTCAGCCTTCATCAGACAACATAAACCACAGTACTATTCTCTTATATACTATATGCTTAATTAACCAATTAATAAATTTTCCAATTAATTAAGTCTTATTGCAGTTGAAAATCTCTTTAAACATAAAATATGCTTGATACTTGTGATATAATATATAACTACAATAACAATTTTAAAAACATTACAACACTAATACTTTATTCATGACATAAATTAAATACTAGCTAATGCTAAAACATCAAATTTAAATTTAAAATATACATAATATAAAAATATATAACCTATACATATATTAATACATTGCATAATATATTTACCTATTCAAAGCCCTCAATTTTAATACACTAGAAATAGATATAGAATCATTAATTCCAGGAGTATGTGTGGCATTTAGCAAAACTTGCCACCAATATTCCTTAGACTCTAATATTATTTTCCAGGGGCCTTTTCTAGGAGATGCAACCACCTCTTCAAGTACTACAAATTTAAATTTATGAGTAGGATACTGAACAATATGTCTATAAAGTGCATTATTTTCTGATTGTCTATTGATGTCATATACATGCTCATATATACGTTGTCTTAGTTTTCGCTCAGTTTTTCCTATATAATAGGCTGAGCATTCTGTACACAGAGCTGCATAAACAATCCCAAAAGTGTTACAATTATATTTCCCTTTTATTATTATATTATTACCATTTATGGGGACTTGATCAGTTTCTAATATATATGTACAATATTTACACATATTACATTTTCTCATATAAGCATTGCTAATATGTGTTTGTGGATTTTTTTGGCACCAATCCTTTAGATTTTTGTCTCTTTTATATGTGATGGATCGTTTGATGCCTAGTAAATTCATCAATTGCCCATCTCCTTTTATAAAGGTCCAATTTTTATTAACCAAATTTTTAATATATTCCGAATCTTGCGTATAAGTGGTGATAAATGCAATATTGGTATTATTAGGTATGCCTATTGTTGCATTTTCCTCCACATTAGTGCTATTAGATATAATTTCTTGCTGCATTTCATAAGGTTCCATGAACTCAATTAACCTTAGCAGAGGCTTATAAAAAACATTTTCTCTTTTTACTACTACTTCTCTAACTATGCCATCAACAAACCAACTTGGGTACTGTCTATTTAAAAACATATTAGCTATAAATTGGCACTCTATAATAAATTCATCATACACTGAAACCATGCGGGCAGCGCGTACTAATTGCCCTTTTAGCACTGCCTTTTTTACATGTTGTGGATGATGACTTTCAAAATGTAGGAATTTATTTGAATAAGTCTTTTTTCGATAGATAGTAGCTTTTAGTTTATTATGATCAAATTATTTCTGCAGACAAACGTCCAAATAAGCTATTGTATCCTTACTATATTGGTGTGTGAATTCTAAAAATTCAGTAGTGCCATTTATATATATTAAGAATTCTTCAATGGATTGCACTGAGCCTTCCCATATAAAGAATAAATCATCCAGGAATCAACTATACATCTTCACATGTTTCATAAATAATGATGGAAACAAAAATCTATGTTCCCATACAGCCATAACTACATTTGCATATAATGTGCCAACTGGTGAGCCCATCGCCACCCCCTTGATTTGTTTAAAATATTGCCCATCATGATAGATATAGTTATTAGACAAAACTAGATCTAACAAATCTGTTAATGTATTTAACTCATTTTGTATGATGGGTAGAGTTTCAAAGAAAAAGTTAGTAAACCAAGATATACCTAATTGTTGCGGAATACAAGTGAAGAGATATTTTACATCCACTGTAAGAAATATAAGCTCTTCTAAATTATCAATAGTAACATCATTGACTTTAGTGAGAAAATGCCAGGAATCTCGAGAAATATACTTGAGTTCATTTAGCTTGTGCTTCAACTTTTTATCAATAAACTTTGCAATGTAATAGGTTTTTGAAACACCAGCATCCACTATTGGACGATTCGGTGGATCTTGCAAATTTGTATGCAATTTTAGTTGTCCAAACATAATTGGAATCCTGGGATTTTCCATGGTCATATATGAAAATGCCTCCCTAGTTATTTGGCCTTGCCACAACATGTCTTCAAGAATATAGTCGATCCTAGAATAAGAAATGTTAATTTCATTTAGGGAAGCTTCAATATAGGCATCACCATACAAGATTTGTAATAACTTTTGATTATAATCAAACACATTCATGATAATTAAACCGCCACCTTTATCAGGCTGCATAATGCGAACATCATTATTAGTTTTTATATCATTTAACATTTTCCATTCTACATCTGAAAAATTAATTTTACTATTCCGATAATCAAGTCCTCTTTTTTTATTTTTCAAATGATGTCTAAAATCTATTTCACATAACTCCTCAAATAATTTTATTTTTGGATGGAGTGGAGGATTTATTACACTAGGAATTCGCATAAAATTATTAGCCATACTTGGCGTTTGCTGATGTAAAACTGCCACGTTTAACTTTCTAGTGAAAAGCTTTAGCTCAGTTATCAAGTTAGTAATATTTGCCCTTTTCATGGGAACATAAGTCATCCCTTTACTAAAAACATTGGCATGCTCAGTAGTTATATCAACTTGACTATAATTATAAATATGATAGTCACCAGTTACACTGGTGATGAGTTTGAATTTACTCTCACCTTCTGTGTGACTACAGTTTTTAAAAATAGTCTCTATTGCTGGTTGTAGTTGCCCCTTGAGTCCATTCTGTACCTTCTCCAAGCTCTCGTGTTGTTGCTTCTGGCATTGTAGCCTTCCTTGTCTCAAAGGCGTTCTGAGCGCCGAGGAATGTTGTCCTCTAAAGGGAATTGCTGTTGATTATGATTATTTTCAATATTATATACTTCTGTACCATTGTTATCAGTTACAGAAGATTCTGAAACTATTTCTTCATTACGGGCTTGTCCTCGCGATGGTTTAGGGTATGCCTGCCCCTTAGAATAGTCCATTCTATCTCTTTCAAGTTTACGGGTCTTTCTTTCCACAATATTGTTACTATACTTGTCTATTTGTGTAAAAACCTTAAGATATTGGTTTTGACAGGCAGTATAAGCTGTCTGCTGTTTAATTTTAAGATCAAGTTCATTTATTTTGATATTTAATTCTTCCATATTTTTCCCATTATGTTTGACTAACAATTGAAGTAATTCACAGCCCTGCCGATCAAATAATGCTAGGAGATCTTTATGAAGTGCAGTTTTCTCCTTTAACCCAGTAGGGTATTTCTGATATCGGAGCCCTTTAGGCACCTGTTGTCTTTTTATACATTCAGTAAAATATATATTTTCATGAAGTAATTTCCGATATTGCCATACCTTGTCATGGAATTCATCTAGCATAGTAGAAAAGGTAGGAATAGCTGGAGACACTTCTCGACCATTATTTTGTATTTTATTAAGCCACTGCTGCAACGGAATGATATAATTGCTTACACCAAGAGTATTATTTTGTGCCTCATATTGTTCTTCTCTTTGTAATTGGCCCGGAGGTATACTATCCATACTCTCGAGACTATCCAAGCGATTGTGTCCAAAAACCAATGGTTTGGCATTTGTATTATTGCCAGACAGTTGCTCTATTAACTGTGTTAAAGTTGTAACCGACTGTTGTAGAGTATCAAATTCAGCCCGAGTTACCAAAGCTGCCGCCTCTTGCGTGCTACCAGAAGCCATACCAAACTATATAATCCACAAAAAACTAACACAAACTGATAAAAAGTCCAGAAGCACAATAGCAGAAAAACGGCAATGCAGATTTCTTCTAAAATTCGTTTCCAAGTTTATTAAAACATTGTAAGCGCTTTCGGCTGTATAAGCTCAGCCTTCATCAGACAAAATAAACCACAGTACTATTCTCTTATATACTATATGCTTAATTAACCAATTAATACATTTTCCAATTAATTAAGTCTTATTGCAGTTGAAAATCTCTTTAAACATAAAATATGCTTGATACTTGTGATATAATATATAACTACAATAACAATTTTAAAAACATTACAACACTAACTTATTCATGACATAAATTAAATACTAGCTAATGCTAACGCATCAAATTTAAATTTAAAATATACATAATATAAAAATATATAACCTATACATATATTAATACATTGCATAATATATTTACCTATTCAAAGCCCTCAATTTTAATGCACTAGAAATAGATATAGAATCATTAATTCCAGGAGTATGTGTGGCATTTAGCAAAACTTGCCACCAATATTCCTTAGACTCTAATATTATTATCCAGGTGCCTTTTCTAGGAGATGCAACCACCTGTTCAAGTACTACAAATTTAAATTTATGAGTAGGATACTGAACAATATGTCCATAAAGTGCATTATTTTCTGATTGTCTATTGATGTCATATACATGCTCATATATACGTTGTCTTAGTTTTCGCTCAGTTTTTCCTATATAATAGGCTGAGCATTCTGTACACAGAGCTGCATAAACAATCCCAAAAGTGTTACAATTATATTTCCCTTTTATTATTATATTATTACCATTTATGGGGACTTGATCAGTTTCTAATATATATGTACAATATTTACACATATTACATTTTCTCATATAAGCATTGCTAATATGTGTTTGTGTTTTTTTTTGGCACCAATCCTTTAGATTTTTGTCTCTTTTATATGTGATGGATCGTTTGATGCCTAGTAAATTCATCAATTGCCCATCTCCTTTTATAAAGGTCCAATTTTTATTAACCAAATTTTTAATATATTCCGAATCTTGCGTATAAGTGGTGATAAATGCAATATTGGTATTATTAGGTATGCCTATTGTTGCATTTTCCTCCACATTAGTGCTATTAGATATAATTTCTTGCTGCATTTCATAAGGTTCCATGAACTAAATTGACCTTAGCAGAGGCTTATAAAAAACATTTTCTCTTTTTACTACTACTTCTCTAACTATGCCATCAACAAATTGAGTTCATGGAACCTTATGAAATGCAGCAAGAAATTATATCTAATAGCACTAATGTGGAGGAAAATGCAACAATAGGCATACCTAATAATACCAATATTGCATTTATCACCACTTATACGCAAGATTCGGAATATATTAAAAATTTGGTTAATAAAAATTTGACCTTTATAAAAGGAGATGGGCAATTGATGAATTTACTAGGCATCAAACCATCCATCACATATAAAAGAGACAAAAATCTAAAGGATTGGTGCCAAAAAAATCCACAAACACATATTAGTAATGCTTATATGAGAAAATGTAATATGTGTAAATATTGTACATATATATTAGAAACTGATCAAGTCCAACTAAATGGTAATAATATAATAATAAAAGGGAAATATAATTGTAATACTTTTGGGATTGTTTATGCAGCTCTGTGTACAGAATGCTCAGCCTATTATATAGGAAAAACTGAACGAAAACTAAGACAACGTATATATGAGCATGTATATGACATCAATAGACAATCAGAAAATAATGCACTTTATAGACATATTGTTCAGTATCCTACTCATAAATTTAAATTTGTAGTACTTGAACAGGTGGTTGCATCTCCTAGAAAAGGCCCCTGGAAAATAATATTAGAGTCTAAGGAATATTGGTAGCAAGTTTTGCTAAATGCCACACATACTCCTGGAATTAATGATTCTATATCTATTTCTAGTGTATTAAAATTGAGGGCTTTGAATAGGTAAATATATTATGCAATGTATTAATATATGTATAGGTTATATATTTTTATATTATGTATATTTTAAATTTAAATTTGATGTTTTAGCATTAGCTAGTATTTAATTTATGTCATGAATAAAGTATTAGTGTTGTAATGTTTTTAAAATTGTTATTGTAGTTATATATTATATCACAAGTATCAAGCATATTTTATGTTTAAAGAGATTTTCAACTGCAATAAGACTTAATTAATTGGAAAATTTATTAATTGGTTAATTAAGCATATAGTATATAAGAGAATACTACTGTGGTTTATTTTGTCTGATGAAGGCTGAGCTTATACAGCTGAAAGCGCTTACAATGTTTCCTTCTTCTTTTCCCAGTTAGAGGTCACCACAGCAAATCACCCATCCACTCATGATTGGCAGTTGAATTTTACAGTGTCGAAGTCATGAGTTGCAGGACCTCAGAGATGGAGACAATTTATTGAATGGAATGAGTGCTTTGAAATTCCGACTGCTGAGATCTCTGTTGTATAAGTAAGCAGGGTGTGTGTTTGTGTGTGTGTGGTGTGTGTGTGTGTGTGTGTGTGTGTGCGTGTGCGTGTGCGTGTGCGTGTGTGTGTGTGTGTGTGTGTGTGTGTGTGTGTGTGTGTGTGTGTGTGTGTGTGTGTGTGTGTGTGTGTGTGTGTGTGTGTGTGTGTGTTTGTGTGTGTGTTTGTTTCTGGTAGGGACATGAGAAACTAAATCTAATGCTTGGTATATTTAAATACAGTCACTTTTGAGCAAAGTCTCAACTTTATAAGTTCTTCTCTTTAGAAGAATAGAGTCCTGGCTATATCTCAGATAACATGGATTCAGTCAGAGCCCTATGTTTTGTAGAAGATGGCCTGGAAAGGAAGGCAGTGGGAAAGTTTGATAGTTAAAAAGTTAGGAAATACAAGGACAACCTGGAAAAGTGAATCTGAGATAGCACTGAAAGAAGAAAATATAGGGCATCCAAATAAGAAAGGAATGTTGGTTAGAGAAGAGCAGTGCTGGAGCATACTGCTATGTAGAGCTGTGAAGTTAGTTTGTAAGATATGGAAACAAGGAACTCTGCATTAGGAAGGCTACCAGGAGTGAGGTTAGGAAAGGGAATAAAATGTAGGAGTAATTCATTCGGCATATGGAGAAGAACCAGTCGAAATGAGTGTCAGTGCAATGGAGAGAAAGGCTGATGAACACACACACACACACACACACACACACACACATATATATATATATATATATATATATATATATATATACATATAGGTCTACTGTATATGATCGAAAACACACTTTTTCGAAAATAAACAGTAGACCCTAGGTTATGCGAAAGTGCACTTAAGCAAAAGTGCACTTCTGCGAACATCGGTTCAATGTACCGATAAAGAACACAAAAACATTATTTCTGTGGGGAGGGGCAAGCCCCCTGCACCCCCCCCCATGTGGGAGGATGTGCCCCCCACACCCCCTACTTAAATATACCAACTCCAAGATTGCACTACAGTGGGGAAACATGTAAATTCCCTTCCCCCACTGTAGTGTGCTTCGGCATCTGTTTTCCTTAATGGTTCATTGAACCGTTCTTTGCGGAAGTGCACTTTCGCTTAAGTGCACTTTCGTGTAACTAAGAAGCCACTGTTAATTTTTGAACAAGTGGATTTTCGGTCTTTATACACACACACACACACACACACACACACACACACACACACACACACACACACACACACACACACACTACATATTTTATTTGTCACAAGCAGATATTGTCACTGCCAGTTTAGTATGTATTTTGATGCATCCCTCTAAAGACTGTTGTTTTCACTTGTGCCTCTCAAACGCATCCTTATCTGATGACAGACATTCCTTTGTTTAACATACAACCTGTCCAAATGGTGCTCATTAGAAAAATATTACTGAGGCTTAAATTATTCTCTTTGGCTAATAATTTATTAGCCTATCTTCTAAAAATCAGCAGTTCTCTTTCAGTGGACTAACTAACCAACATTATCATCAGTCACAGTATTCTAGGTAGATACGATCTATGTCTTTGAAAACTAGTAGTCAAAATCATTCACTGACAGAGGCTCTCACTTCTGTTATCTTTGTATTTAATGATGCCTTTGTTATCTCACATGTACCAACATCCTGACTGATGCCATCATGATTTGCTGGCGGCAGCGTGGTTGTCAAGGAAACTGATTAGAAGCCCATGCTTGTGCCACCCCTTCATTTATTTAAGCCAGAGCTGCGGCTTCTTCCTGGCAGTCTGGTGACTGACTTATATACAATTTTTGTTAAGACATTTCAGTCAGTCAGGGAAGTAAATTCATGTGAAGGATGGGCCCCCGATTATGAGCAAAAAAGAGGCTGGAAAAATTAATATTTTTTATAAGGAAGTATTACGCTGAATTTCCAGGAAACAGCATACAACAGAGTATGCATTAAATTCTGGTTAATTTAACAAGACAGTTTTATTTTACATAAGCCTTTTATGCATTTAAATAAATAGAACTGGCATACTCTTCTGTGTGAAAGGATTGAAGAGTTATGTTAATGACTGAAAGGGTGGGCAGTCCTATTTATCTGTTGCTTCTGAATGAGTTTATATTTTACACTATATAGTAATAAAAAAAAAAAAAATCAAAAAACAAATAATAAATATAGACATTCAATTAATAACTGATGACTTGGTGAGACTGCCTTGGCTTTCAAGAGCTAGGATATTCAGGTTTTCTTGAATTAGAATTTTTCTCAGCTATTTAGTAGTTAAAAGATGTCACTGACATTTTGAGAACAGGAGGAATACAATTAGTTTTGGGTTGGAGCCAGTGTAGACCCGTGATTCACATCTCCAGAAGGCACTGGTGAGCAGCAGTAAAACATTTTGTAAACTTTTTTTTTTTTAAGTTTTGTCTCAGAAAATGCACTGTACTCAAGACACAGTACTAGTTCAGCCTGGCTTCAGTGCAAGCACAGGAACATGATTTTAAATGCCTGAAGGCAGATCACAGCTCTTGAACCACCATTTTCATATAAAATAACTGAACAAATAAATATGTTTAATCAGATGTAGAATTAGTCCTTTCAAAGAAATAAATAAATAAATTCCGTCCATAATGCTTTAACCAATAATATGCCATATCTTAAAAAAAAGGTTCAAGGGTGCTTTTTCATCTTTATTTAGTGCTTAGACTACTAGTACAATCTTGACACCAGAGGTTTATTTAGTCTGTGGGAATTAACATAATATTAAGGTTTTCACCTCCCAAACACAAGGTACAAGTTTGACTCTAACAGAATACAAACAAAAATAATAATATTTACATAGCTTAAATGTTGACAACAGAATAAATAAAAAAATTTACACCTTAACGTAAAGGTCAAAGTCACTACATAGAACCCCCAGTTATAAAAATTATATATAAAGGAAAACATGCTATAGAAATATAATAAAAATAATATATAATAAAAATTATTACAATAAGCAATGAATTAATAAATAATTACATTTAAAATAGAATAAACAAAACAGATTAATCTATGAACATGTAGATATTCTGCAAATTATTTCCCAAGATCAGCAAAAAAAAAAAAAAACAGGCATTGTTAAAAGAATATCAATAAATGAAGAGGAATAGGAATGTACGTATAGTATTTCACTTATTACTCATAATCAAAATGCAATAAGGTACTATTATTAGTATTGCTTGACTAGTTACATCCTCACATAATGACTTTTTTCTCTAATATAGGTCCTACAGTTTTGCAACAACTAAAAGCTAGATGGGGCCTAGGAAACAGGTGTAGAAGATGAAGCAAATTCAATCACAGGATCCAAACGAAGCTGAGCACCAGCTATGCTAGACATTTTGCTAAATGGTGAGATGCCTCAGAAGATCAGGGAAAGAACACAAAAAAGAGCATTAAACATTTTCATGGCACACTATGAAACTGAAGTTGACAATGTAGCATTAAGACAAGGCTTAGCAGGTCGTGAATTAACAAGGGAATTTACAAGCAGGAGCACTGAAGCAATAGTTAGTCAGGCTGTGGACGAGTATTTGAGTGGATATTTAGAATCTTTGCCAGAAGGCAGCAGGGGAGAATATTTGACTTAGATTTAGAAAAAGGTTTTGGTCCATCCAGAACACCTATGGGTATTTTTATAGAAAACCAAACTGGAGTTAGGTATAATGAAAGGCCATCAGGACAGCAAAAAGTGTAGTGAACCAGCCTGAAGTAGGTTCAGTGTATAAGAAGTCCCCTTTACTATTATCCTCATTATACCCAGCAAACAATTGGGCTAACACATCTTCAACCAGTAGCATCCCTGGAGGTAGTCACTCATTAGCCCATATTCCAAAATCCATTAAACACAAGATTCTAGAAGGTGAATTTGTAGATGTGTTTGATTTAACTGATGAGGATGGTATTCAAAGAATAATAGTGGCAGAAAAATCAGGAGCCAAGTATCTCACAGTGGCCTTGGTGCTGTAAGAGAAAGTTAATAACCCAAAAACTATACCAAAAACTTGGGACAACTGAATAATAGGTTTCTTATTATATTCAGCAGTCTTACTAGACAGAGACCTCCCAGTTGTTCTTACAACTAATATCTTACCTCCTGACCATCAGGGTAGCCCACCATGCAAGAGAAGGAACTGCTTGACTACTGCACAACCAAAAGTTTAGGAAGCTCAAAGCATTAAATAAACATATTAGATGGGACTAAAGACATTGAGACACTTGGCTAAGTGCAGTCTTAGGCATGGTACCACAGAATCACACAACACTCTCTAAAGGAACATTCAGCCAGAAAGCCTGTTGGGCTTATATCAGCAGATGCTGTTTTTAGTTGAACTGTTGATTTGCTCACATCTGCTCCCTCTGCAATAATTGTTGGCAAAAATTAAGTCACGTGAACCTTGCAAACTTAACTAATGTACTTGAGCAGACAGTAAATCAGTCCTTACCTGCCTGGGGGAGAAGTTCTTTTTGTGGCTTCAAAAATTTCAGCCAAACATGAGGCTCACATTAACACATTCTCCCATTAATATAAAACTGGGTCTAGCTGAGTACTCTAACCACCTGGGAGCTGACATGTTAATTCAAGACTTTACTGAAGGTTTTATGTTAAAATCCACTACCCCTTTTAACATCAAATTAATTAAAAAATCGAAAAAACGCGATACAGAAAGATGACAGAATTGAAGAAATTAGTCATGAAGAAATTCAACTGGGCAGAGTCAACAGCCAATACCTCACTTTGCCATATATACAGTTCCTGATGTCTTCTATTGGTTTAATCCCCAAGAAAAATCCAGGAGAATTTAGATTAATCCACCATCTTTCATACCTCCCAGACTTTCAGTCATCGATTTTGTTGCTAAAGATGACTCCAAAGTTATGTTCACAAATTTAGCTGAGGCAGCCAGCACCATTAGGACATTAACGGACCCTTGACTAGCAAAGTTAGATATAAAAGTGGTATTCAGGCTGTTAGCCATCAGGAGTGAAGACTGGTCCAGTCTGGGTTTCTCTCATAAAAGTTGGTTACATTTTTGTACAACCATGCCAATGGTCTGCTCACGGTTTGTCCTTTGTTCAGAAGCCTTAGCTTGGCTATATAATGCTATTGGGAATGCAGGGTTTTCAACACAAAAGAATACATTACCTTGATGATTACTTGATCACTGGTGAAGGAGGCCACCAAGACAGCCATGGTCATTTTCATGACTTTATGCAGTGAAGTAGGTGCCCCATTAACTTCAGATAAAGCTGTAGTCCCCCCTCAGTGATTGACCTTCCTAGGTATAAAAATTGACATACCAAAAAGAGCCTTCAGGCTACCACAGGAAAAGTTGCCAAGTTAAAGGTTGAGCATGAAACATTTTTAGTCAGGAAACAGTCCAGAGTTATCCAAGGTCATATCTCTTTTAGCTTCTCTCAATTTCTCCTGCAGATCAATCCAACCAGGCAGGACATTATGAGAACTTTGTCTAACCTTCTAAGTTAGGGGAAGAAGAAACATCATTGGGTATATCCTACCAAGAGACTGAAAGATGACCTATGGCTTTGGAAGATTTCCTACAATATTTGAATGGAATCTCACTTTGGCAAAGGAAACTTCTAATGCTCTGCAGCTCCACACAGATGCTGCAGTGGGCATTGGCATTGGGGGGGGGGGGTTGTTCAGGTTAAAAATGTTTGCTGCACACTGTCCAGCAAACAGGACTAACAAGTACTAAAAGACATAACATTCTAAACGTTATTTCTAATTTGGGTAGAAGTGCATGTGTGCAAAGACTAATTATTGAGTAAAAGAAATATTTTTAATTCAGACAACCAAGCAGTAGTACACATTTTAGCTACCAGGACTTCTCAATCCCTCAGGGTAACGTAAATCCTCAAGTAATTGATGCTACTCTGCTTGACAATCAATCTTTCATTTTCGAGTAAACATGTACCAGGTTGCGATAGCTTAATAGCGCTGACAGTTTGTCGTGTATGCAGTTTCACTGGTTTTGTTCTATTGCTTCAGAAGCTTGCCAGCAGCCTACCCTCATACCTCACCACCTGTGGCTCATTGGAGAAGAATTATTATGATCATCATTTTAATAAATACATGAGCCCACAACACCAGAAGATCTTACTCAGTGACCCTGAAGAACATCTTAAGTTTCCTTTGGCTCAACTAAAGGGCAGGTAGGCATTGATCCGCATAAGTGATCATCTGTTTTATCTTACACAGATGTTCATTAAGAGACTCCCCAGGTTTCCTCAAGCTTCAAGCATCTGCTCTAACTTGGCGAGCTCATTGCTTAAACTTGCCATTGTTCTCCACTCAATGGATAGTAAACAAATTAATGAAATGAGAGAGACATTGTTCTCCATTCAATGGATAGTAAACAAATTAATGAAATGACAGAGACATATGAAGGTTTTTGAAGAGACTCTAGAGAACCTTTGGGTGCATAACTGCTGTCAATTCTAATCAAAGATGTGAAAGACTCAGTTCAAGTGTTCTATCTGTTAGTGTTTTGGTCTACATTTTTCACTTGGATGTACAGGGAAGCCTTCCGATTACGTGATCTAGTGCACTCAGCACATTGGAAAGATGCCATAATTTCACAAGAATAGGTAATCATTTCAAATGAAATCCACAACAGATCAAACAGGAAAAGGGCAGTTAATTTTTTGTGACATGCCCAGTCTGTTGGGCATTGGCACACAACAACCTCAGTTACAAACATGAGCCCAATAATCTCATTTTCCAACACCCAAAAGGGCACACTCTCACCTTTCTTAAAGCTAATGACATGATCAGGGCAGTCTTGAATAGTCAATGTATCGCACCACATGGCTTCTCTTCACACTCACTAAGAATTGGGAGAGCCACTGATCTAGACAGGGAAGGACAATCTGCTGACATCCTGAAATGAACTGGTAGAAAGAAATTGAATGCATTTTTGAATTACATTAGATAACATTCTCCTTCTTGTCATTACAGGTTTAACACCACCTGAGTTTTGGGCCACTGTTTCGTAGGCACAACAACAATCAGATCTCGGGTGGAAAATAACATCAGCTTTGACTCATCCCTTTGCGACATTGAGTATATAGGCATCCCAGGTCTCTCATGGCTTAAACTACTTCCTTTTCAAAGACTGATAAGCCAAGACAAGCCACCAAACTTAACAATTATTCATTAAGGAAGTAGTAACTTTTCAGTCATACCGAAATGCAACTTGCCTTGCAGAAGATTGGTTGATCTATATATTTTACAGCAGAAATTTTGTGACATAGGTACAGTCTGGTCATCTATTTTGCCAAGGTACCTTGGACAGGATCCTGAAACTTGGCAGCTCTCAGGATTATTCATAGCTTTCACAATCACAAAATGACCAAACCCTCTGCCTTAAGGACATTCTCAATCATAGATCACACAGATTTAAATCCCCCAGATACTTATTTTTATAATGAAGATGGTGTTCATTTGAATGAAATTGGCTGGGACCTATTCAGCCTATGCTTAGCCATTTTTGTAATAGATAGCTATGATTTAAACAAAACTTAGATCAGTCATTCATTGGTAAAATACATGGAGAAGATGGGGGAAAGCATGCCAGCATGCTGGTGGGCACAGGCCGAAATGGCCTTCTATAATTTGCTTCCCTGTCATCCCCCCCACTTTCTGAATTATTTTGAAGTTTGGAGTAATAAGGATTTATGCAGTGGAATAGGCCGGATCAGTTTGGGATAGAGCATGCCCCTGGTCAGTAATTGAATCGGCCAGAACACGCGGAGTATATGGAAACCAGTTGCATTTGGTTCATTTGGTTTAATTTATTATTTTATTTGGGGGTTGAATTTAAAGGTCATGTTGAAATATACGCTGAGAATGCAAAATGCTTTGATTAATAAGGTTATTTTATTGTTTTCAATTCAATAAATTGGTCGCAACAGCATTCACTTGTTTCCCTTCTTCTTTTTCTCCCCTCTGGCTTAACAGTTTTTATTTGATAATACTGAGTTATTTTACATTGATAATAATGATGACTGCTAGATGTTTCCGTACACTGTTCAATATAAGCCACCTGAAATCTAACTCACCACAGAGTTCTGCCTGTCATTCTACCATAGTGGACAGCATTGTCATGTATCTCTTGGTGCAGCTTTCATCTGTAGGAACACACAGTAATTCAGTACATCCAGATTAGGTGAGGTGCTGATGCTCTACCCAGGCATTATTTACAGATTGAGTCATATTGGAAGTTTATGGTTAAATGCCCATTTCCAGACTTTGATATTAAATATTAAAGTTATTTAATTTTGAAGTCTCCTTCAAAAACAACTTCCCATCCTTCCTGGATTTTTTCTTTTACTTAAAAATTCTTATATAGAGCTTTTTTGCTTCATGCAAGATTAAATGATCTTTTTTTTAATGGGAATAATAAATGTTGGTGTAATTTGAATTTAAAAGCTGAATTGATATGGCTGGCTGCAGCCAGATTCATTACCTTGCAGAGGGCCACATTTGACTATGATGCAGCACAGTACATAAATACAGTGGAAATTTCCAATAAACCTAAGTAGTGGAGTTACAAAATCAGTGGGGAAAAACATAAAAATAAAATCAACAATTAAACCAAATGAAAAGAGTGTTGAAGGCCTTCAGACATAACCCAATGATCTCCATTACCTTAAAGTCAACTCCATCTAAAAAGAACTTACTAAAACAATCAAAAGAAGCAAACACTTCATTTGAGGTAAAACTTACCATCAGAATGGATGACAATAATAAGTTCTACCACTACATCCAAAAATGGTGGGGGAGTAACAAGAATGTACTTGCTAGAACAAAATGATGTTGTTATAGTAGAGACAACAAAAATTGCTAACAGATTATATTTAAAGCAAATTTCAAGGCACATTGATAAATCCCATCTATTCTTCCTCTTTGCTACGCACTGACACCTGAAGTTACATTCAAAATAGTCACCTCTGTCTTCAGTAAGTTCAGAAACACTGACACCCTAAGATCAAATGATCCTGCCTTCAGAATCAAAGCATGCAGTATTACGGCATTTGGCAACCTTCCTCGTCCCCACTGTGCCTTATATTCTACTTATAGGTAACAACTAAAAGATAACAAAATAGTAAAAGGCCTTGGAGTCCTTGTAGATGACCTTTACTATGGCACTCATATAGCAGCTACAGACCACAAAACATATTGAGTGAGTTGCCCACCTTATCTTCCATAGGGTCCACAGCAATGTCACAAAATCATCAGACAGTTACATAATATTATACCTTTTCTGTACCCTACTCATGTGCCATCTGGTGCATTGAAGAAGGTACAGAAATTCTTTACAAAATGAACTGAGAGCATTCAAGGTTCGCCTTATAGCTAAGGGCTAGAATAACTCTTTGTATTTTCTGTCTCTTATTGGCCTATAACTAACATGTAGAGCATGAAGGGCCCATTACTATTTGAAATTCTATCTTTGAATGTATCCTATTTACCTGAACACAGAAGGACACTTAGCCCCAACAAAATGAGTATGATTTGTATCAAAAAGAATGGCAACCTGATATCTCAAAGAACTTGATGTCTATAGAATAAACTTCCCCTCTCGGTTAAACCCAACAGTTCTTACCTTCAAAAAGGAAGTGTAGGATTCCATGAGCACTGAGACGTTCCAACATAGGATCTGGGGAATCAGACTCCTCAGAGTTCACTAAACCTTGAAATTACTCAGCAAACCTATGACCTTATCCTGCTAAGTATTAGTGCTCTACCTTTTACATCCACTGACAGCCAGCACAGGCTCTTGCACAACTCTTTATTAGATAAAAAAATGAATGAATGAATGAATGAAATGAATTATACATTATCAACAAAACTAGACTAGAGTCTGGCATTCTACGTGACTTTCATTGCATCATTCTTCACTGTGACTGTTTAAAGATAAGATAGGACATAGCTGGAATAACAGGTATTGACAGCTGAGGAGTGTAATCATCCAAGATGGCAAAATGTTGCTCTAACAGCTGCAATAAATTTTCCAGTTTGTAACAGTCAGACTTGACCCCTATTCACCAGCTATGAGCAGTGCTGTTTGCTTTGTTGGTTTGTATATATACTTAATGTTTGAAGCACACTAGTGGGAACTATGTAATCCGAATGGATAGGTGCAGTTGAGTATAGTACATTTGTGCATGCCTGTAAAACTAAATTATATTACCTCATCTTAAATTTACTGAAACTTTACTAAACACATCTATAGTCTTTATACTATGAGATATTCCATATGTAAGTCTTGTGAAATTCCACACTGGCTAATTAGCTATGATGTCTGCTTCTAAGTTTTTCCAAATTTACAAATTCTAGTGGTAACACTGCAACAGGAACAGACATTCCCGTTTCTCTTCTTTTAGTTAGATTCTCAGACAAGAAATGCAAAGCCAAAGCAGCTTCTGAATCTGCACAGAACTATAAAGTTCCCTTGCACTAATAATAGTATGCTGAATAATTGATTGTTAATTATTGCATTGTAATTGAAAATATTAATAAAAACACTTTACCATCAACAACTGGTAATTTACGCACTATGTAATATATGTAATTTAAAACCCATGTTTAAACAGAAATATAAATAAAATAATCCACATTGGTACCTCATCTTTTTAAAGAGGAGACACCCAACTTGAAAATATCCTACATTGTTTTATAAGTTCTAAGTTTTAAAACACTACTAATAGATAACATTTCATTCAAACTGGGATAATTGTGGCATCCAATTTAATTTACCATAATAACTCAATATATTCAATTAAGTAATTCCATGGTCCTCCCTGTTTTTTTCACAAAGCTAAATAAATGACTCTTATTATGTTAACAGTTATAATAATGTGCCCTAATGGTGATTTTATTCAACTTGGTTATATCACTAGTCATCAAGTGTCAGCACTGTGAACAGCTACTGCATTTAAATACACCTCTTTTTCCATTGGGGAACATTTCCCTAGAACTTTCACCATGTTCTAAACATTCTTTAATATATTTGGCCCTCCTATAAACCACAAGGTTTAGTGCCCAAAATACCTGATTTCCTCAATGGTGGAAAAATATCACCCAGTTTTTTTCAACTATCTGTCAAATAGTCATACTATCAATACTAATCAGAGAGTGGATCAATGTCTTTTGAGTGCCTACCTTGTTGTTAGGGAATACAGTTCTTCTGTATGTTAGCAAAGGTCTATAGATGCCCCTTTTCCTCTTTCTGATTACTTCTTTATGTATATCAGTAATTAAGTTAATTGGATACCCCTTGGAAGTGAACACCCTACTAACTTACTACACTCTGCCAGAAAATATCACAATTTGAAACTGTTCTGGCCAATTACACAAACTGGCCCTTCACTATCACCTTCTTTTGGTAACTAGGATGCCAACTAGTATAATGCAGTAGTGTGTTTGAGTATTGAGGTTTCCTATAGATATTTGACACTAGACTACCCCTGCACTCACTCTAAAATATCTCAACATTCAAATAATTTATTTTGTCACTACATATTTGATATGATGTGTGAATTTCAAAAAAGGGGTTGTAAAATTCATATAATCCAAAAATATTTCCAATCTGTTATGTGCGTCCACCCACATTATAAATATATTATCTAAAATACAAGCATATTAAGAGCTGCATAGAGGTACCGACCAGGACGTAGTAGATAACTAACTCAAAAAAACAAGCTACCCTGTGGAATCACAACATCAATAGTCTGTATAACAAAGGGAAACAAATCATGGCAAAAATTAGGAGGTGCACCACCGGCAGGATAAAAGCATTCTTATTAAACTAAACAAACAGCTCAGAGGACAAATAAAGTCTACCAAAGACAAATTTGAGGTAAATTTGACATTCCAGGCCAAGGACAACCACAAAGACATTCTTTAGCTACTTCTGCAGCCTCAAAGGCAATACACAATTGTGTGCAGAGCTCAGTGTTAATGGAGCCAGCTATACTGAGCCAGAAGATGTAGTAAGCCTACTGGCCAACAAGTTCAGCTCTAACGTTACCACTGTCACCCCTCCTCAACCTTCCCTCAGGAAATTACATCAAACATAACTCCTCAGCGGATAGCCAGCTGGCTCACAGACAGGACCCAGGAAGTTAGAATTGGAGAGCCCACCTCTATAAAGAGGCCAGTCACAAGTAGAGTCACTCAGGGATTGGTCCTGGGACCTCTTTTTTTGGCATTTACTTGTCTGAAGACGAGGCCAATGTTAATGACCTCTGGCTGATGAAATTTTCAGATGAATGCAAATTAGGGGCAGTCATAGAATCTCCCACTGACACAAATGTTCTTCAAGAAGGGCTGACACAGACAAATAACTTGTGTCAGAGCCATGGACTAAAAGAAAAATGCCAATAAATGCATAATAGTATCCTTTAGGAAGTCATTAATTCCTGGTAACTATCATATTGACAATGCACCCCTAAGGGTTGATGCAGTAGTCAGGGACATGGGGACCCACATAGACAGCTATCTAACCTTTGACCATCACGTGTCTACAGTAGTGAGGAAATCACTCTATGTTGTGCAACCTATAAACAAAGGTCTAGTATCTAGGTACAAGGAACTTCCTGCTCCACTGTATTCCACATTCATCAGACCTATAATTGAGTACAATGTTCCCTAACCAGACATATCCAACAAATGGAACATCAACAGAGGTCCCTGATTAAAAGAGTACAAGGTGTAAGTAACATGTCCTATGTGAACCATTTCAAGGCCCTATCCTTGTATTCTGTCTCCTACAGGCTGTTGAAGGGTAATCTATGCTTCGCATACAAGACATTGTCAGACCCAACTCTGATGGACCTCCTGCATATCTGCAAAACAAACAACACCAGAGTTATCCATTCTAAAGTGTTAAATCTTGCCTGTAATATAAATAGGACCTGCTAGAGAGGCAGGTATGCATCCCAAAGACTACCCCTTCTCTGGATCAGGCTCCCCATCCATGTGAAGCAGAGTTCCTCCCTAACCCTATTCAAGTGTAACTTGGACAACTGGATGGGAACAGAAAATTCATCTCTGGTTTGGCAACAATTTTCTCCAATCATCTTCTTCTTTTGGCTTTTCCAGGTTAGGGGTTACCACAGCCAATCACCCGTCTGCTCATGATTGGTAGTGGAGTTTTACAGTGTCGAGTTGCCAGCCTGGCACCCAATCTTCCACAGCAGGCACACACGTGCACACACTCACACCTAGGTTCAATTTAGAGTGTCCAATCCATTTACAGCATGTCTTTGGGATGTGGGAGGAAACTGGAGCACCCAGAGGAAACCCATGTGACCACAGGGAGGACATGCAGACTCCACAGAGAAGACACCCCAGCTGAGGATCGAACTGGAGAACCTCTTGCTGTAAGGCTGCAATGCTAACCACTGCACCACCGTGGCCGCACACCAATGTCTCCAATCATAAATTCCATTAAGGTGCAGAATCAAATCAGGAAGAATTTACTTGTCAATAGTCTAAGATGGAATAGTTGTAAACTCCGCACACCAAATGCCTTATAAAATAAAATGAAATAATATAAAAAACATAAAAAATGTGTGCATCTCCCTCCTTGTGTAGCATTGGTTTATATTCTTCAGTCAGCTTTTTGACTGGTTGTTGATCCTGCTCCAATAGGAAGGAAGAGGGTTATTTTGCTGAGATGATGGGCTGTTTCTGACTCTTTCATCAGACTGGCATTGATACTTTTTTATGCCAAACCACCTTTTATTTGAAGGGGGATATACATGTGTACTTCATCTTGTCACTGGAAATGTTTCTTATTTTTATTTTTATTAACCATTTTACAGACAGTTTTTTCCTGCAGCCATTTCTCATTGGCTTATACATTTTTACTATCCTTATGGATGACTATTCCATTTGAGACACTTTTGGTAATTGTCAGGTTTATTCTAATTTATGGTAGTGGTTTGTGTTCATATAACCCTTCAGATCCATTTTTATTGTCCTATATAGACTTAGAGCCTTATGGTTCACACATTTATCATGCTAATGGGGGGGGGGGTATGTTTTATGCTACAGTTATATAGTGTTTACTTTTTAATTAGACTTGATGGTTTAGTCATGTTATTTTGCATGTTTTTTTAAATGATTCTATGAGTAGGGCCTAGCTGTTATTTATGCTTTATAGGTGCTCAACAAATGCACACATTTTTTATATTTTTTTATATTATTTTATTTTGTGAGGCATTAAGTGTGCAGAGTTTGCCACTATTGCGTCTCAGACTATGGACAAGCAAATGCTTCCTGATTGGATTCTGCACCTTAATAGAATTTATGATTTTTATTTTGTTCAACCAATCAAACAGCAAAGGTTTTTTAGCCATGTCTTTAAGTTTTTTTGGATATTTCTTTATTTATATGTTTTATATGTCTTCATACACTTTTTAAGAGTGTATGTAAACATACACACATATATTTTTTACTTTATATGACACTAAGTGCAGAATTTGAAGTTTGTCATTTTCATGTTTTGGACTATTGATAGTAAATGTTGCTCAGGCATACATTCTTTGTTTCTTGATTGGATTTTCCACCTAAATGGAGCTCATGATCGGTCATTGCTTGACCAATTATACAGCAGGATTTTTTCCAGCCATGCTTTCTAGTTTTTATGTTTTTCATATTATCATACATCTTTTAAGATGAGTGTATGACAGTGAGTGCTTTGCCATAAAGAGATTAGATATACACTATTCCAGTTTTAGAGTTTTTCTTTTTTCTTTTCAGTTGTATTCAATGATTTGTGTCAGTAAGAGGTTTGCTGAGTTTGGACCATGCACTGCATTTCGATACAGGGCTTGTAGGACTTATGTGTTGTCAGTTGAATTTACATTGATTTTTTTTATTACTTTATGTTTATTAGGCACTGTCATATGCCTTCCTATTGGTTGGATAATTGAAATGTATCGCCTATTGGCTACTGAACTGTTTAAATTTCTTTCAAGGGTGTGTTTTGTTAAATCTAAAAAAGGACCATATATATATATATATATATATATATATATATATATATATGTATGTGTGTGTGTGTGTGTGTGTGTGTGTGTGTGTGTGTGTGTGTGTGTGTGTGTGTGTGTGTGTGTGTGTCTATGTGTGTGTGTGTGTGTATATATATATATATATATATATATATATATATATATATATATATATATATATATGTTAAACCCAGTTCATGTGCTCCTGTTGGTCCAATCAAAATTCACACATCAAAAAGGTGAATGAAAATCATGTGATTAAAAATGCTATTACTAATCTTAAAAAGACTATTTAAAATATTGATAAAACACTCTCCCATCAACAGCTGGTAATTCACCTACTAAACCATATATGTAGTTTAAAACACATGTTTAACATTAATGTAAATAAAATATTCCACATTGATGCCTTGTCTTCTTAAAGAGGAGATACTCAACTTAAAAGCATGCAAATGTATTTAATAAGATCTAAGTTTTAAAACACTACTAATAGACAATATCCCATTCAAACTAGAATAATTGTGGGAATTTAATTTAATTTGCCATAATAACTCAGTATATTCAATTACATCATCCCATGGCTCCCCCTATGATTTTTTTATTACTTTGTCAAATGCAAAAAAATAAAAAATAATCACCAGAATAGTTATCAATATGTTTAAGAAGTGTGTTGTTATAATTTCAGTGTGCAATATCATATAAATGTTTGTAAATGCACTCTCTGAACTTTCTTACTGTTTCTCCCACATAAAAACATTGGCAAATTTGGCACAAAGAAAAATGAATGACTCCTCTCATGTTACAGTTATAATAATGTTTAGCCCTAATGCTGATTTTATTCATCTTGCTTATATCACTAATCATCAAGTGTCAGCATTGGAAACAGCTGCTGGATTTAAATGTGCCTCTTCTTCCACTGGGGACTAATTCCCTGGAGCTTTCACCATGTTCTAAAAATTCTTTAATAAATTTTGCCCTCCTATAAACCACATGATGTTTAGGGCGCAAAATGCCACAAATTTCCTAATCTGTGGCAAAAATCAACTATTTCTTTCAACTATCTATCTCACAGTCATGCTATCAAGCAGTACTAAAAGACATTATCAGAGACTGGGTGTATTCCTTTTGAGTGGCTACCTTGTTATTTGGGAATATGCTTCCGCCATATGGTGTATCTGAGGGTTTTTTTTTAGTTTACTGTTTTCACTGTTCAAGTCTTCATTAGAAACTTCATTGTAGCTACATTTTCAAGACCTTTTATAACTTTCAAACAAATAGCCACATAATCTCTGATGACGAAACTTAAAAGCAAACACTCACATAAAATCTGAATCATCATTTTAAAAAATAAATAGTAACATTCCATAACATTACATAAAATCTTATACAAGTTCATATGTTAATAAAATAAAATGAACCCCTATTGTTGTGTTATAGAAGGCTCTAAAATCATTTTATCATTAAATACAATGTCATCTGTACAAAATTCATTTGAATTGTAATTTCATAATTTAGCAGATCTGTGCTTCAATATACTCATTAAGGTGACATTATATTTTAATCCAGTGTATTTGTTGGCCTTAAAGTTTGTTTGTCATTTAACCTATTTTAACTCCAAAGTGTTTTGCCAGTCCTGACCTGTACAGTCTATATCAACTTTTCCAATACCTAAAATTAGAAACTTTTAAAGTGTCAACATTTCTGTGCATGCTTATTCAAAGTAGTAACCAAGTCCTTCCCACCTATACTGTAATGATGTTGATAAATTCAAGTTCTTAGATACTTCTCTGTCTTGCCAACATAGACTGCAAGACAAGAAGTGCAACATGATAAGTAAATCACATTTTCAGTCCCAGACTTAAACTTTTCTTCATGATAGGGCCCTCTGTTAATGACTTCTCTGTTACCTGTACCCTTGACATTTATGTAATGACACTGGGCACACTTCCCACCCTTTCTTGTACTTTCCCCCATCGTTGTTTCACTATTTTTCACCTTAAACATACTTTCAAATTTGTATTTTAGGTTAACACCAGTTTTGTAGCCAAAATTTTGTTGAGTCTCTGCTATATTACCAGACATGTTGAAAGTACTGAACACTTTCCAGTACATTTTAAATACATCCTTCAGATCTTTAATTTCCATGGAGTATTTGAGTATCATGGCTATTTCATGAGATTTTAGAGCATTTTTTCTCTCTTAGGACATTTTTATCCATGGCATTAATTTCTCTGTCACCCATTTTTGATATATTTAAAATGGGTTGAAACATTAAGTTTCAATTTTTTGCAACCTCATCATCGATAACTATTAATAAATCCTGGGAGCATCTCCTATCCTTAAACAATCCCTTTATGGATGTTACTTCATTTCTAAACTGTCCCTCTTCTGAAGTAAGTCTGGATACCCTCACTAACTGCTCCTTCACCAAATTTTTCTTCTGGAGGTAGGGGGTGACCACTTTTTATAGCATAAATAAGAGTTACTAAAAGTGGGCTTCCTGTAAATTTTAGAATGTAGACAGTAATTTATAAATGAAAACATCTATGTTAATAATAGTACTAAATGAGCAAGTGTAAGTGAATCTCAAAAACTCAGTAATGTTATCACTGTATGAAAGTGTCCTTCCATAAAATGAAAATGTCATCTGGGAAGTGCCGATTAACATCCATTTTTTTGCAACAAAGGGGGCCATGCCGCCCCCATTGCCACACCAGTTACCTGCTTAAAGTATTCCCCCTCAAAGCAAATAAAGTTGATACTTAAAGCCACTTCTGTAAATGTGTCCAACTTTAACTCATTAGTATTAAGTTCATTAAAATCCATAATTACATCCTTAAACCATGCCATCCTTATCTCTTGTGGAATGACTGAGAAAAGATTTTTGATGTCACTTGTTAGAAATATTAATTGAGTGTATAATCAATTTCATTGAGAACTTGTAAAACATCCTTCAGATCTTTAATTTCCATGGAGTATTTGAGTATCATGGCTATTTCATGAGATTTTAGAGCATTTTTTCTCTCTTAGGACATTTTTATCCATGGCATTAATTTCTCTGTCACCCATTTTTGATATATTTAAAATGGGTTGAAACATTAAGTTTCAATTTTTTGTAACCTCATCATCGATAACTATTAATAAATCCTGGGAGCATCTCCTATCCTTAAACAATCCCTTTATGGATGTTACTTCATTTCTAAACTGTCCCTCTTCTGAAGTAAGTCTGGATACCCTCACTAACTGCTCCTTCACCAAATTTTTCTTCTGGAGGTAGGGGGTGACCACTTTTTATAGCATAAATAAGAGTTACTAAAAGTGGGCTTCCTGTAAATTTTAGAATGTAGACAGTAATTTATAAATGAAAACATCTATGTTAATAATAGTACTAAATGAGCAAGTGTAAGTGAATCTCAAAAACTCAGTAATGTTATCACTGTATGAAAGTGTCCTTCCATAAAATGAAAATGTCATCTGGGAAGTGCCGATTAACATCCATTTTTTTGCAACAAAGGGGGCCATGCTGCCCCCATTTCCACACCAGTTACCTGCTTAAAGTATTCCCCCTCAAAGCAAATAAAGTTGATACTTAAAGCCACTTCTGTAAATGTGTCCAACTTTAACTCATTAGTATTAAGTTCATTAAAATCCATAATTACATCCTTAAACCATGCCATCCTTATCTCTTGTGGAATGACTGAGAAAAGATTTTTGATGTCACTTGTTAGAAATATTAATTGAGTGTATAATCAATTTCATTGAGAACTTGTAAAAAATTCTAGGAATCCTTTAATAAATACCTCTCCAATCATAAATATCATTAAGTTTGTTATCAATGTATTTAGCGAGCAGTTCTGCCTTAGAACCACTCATAGGAAATAGGTCTGAATGGCATATCCATTGAATTTGTGTGAATCTTAGGGATACCAAATATTGTGGGCATTTTAGGTTTGTCCACCCTAAGCTAATTATGCAAAGTTCCTGTAATCTCATTGTTGATAAACAAATCATATAACATCAGACCAATACCCCTTGTTTGCAAGGTTAATCTCATTCCTTGACACTTGGGTGTATTGTTTGATATCTGTCAGTATTTTTGACATTCTTCCTACATATTCAAGCCTGTGCATTACCAACTTTATCAGGTTTCATACATCTGATGGTCCTGTCTCCAGAAAAACTGCTTCGATATCAGTTTTTCCTGGTGTGTTAAATTATAAAAAATATTTCCTTGTTTAGTCATCTGGCGATTCCTAATTTTCTTCTTACATAACTTTTCAAAAAAGGCTGATGGATGTAAGGATGGGCTGAATAAACTCTTTCTGTTAAATACTGGTGTTTCATCTAAAAGCTTAAATTTACCATCATTTTGATACAAAATAGCCAAGTTTTACTTATATTTGCACAACTTAATTTCCAAAAGTGTGTCCACTAAATCCATTTTAGAGAAGAGGACAAAAATAAGACCTCTTTCAAATAATGTCAAATACTCCTCTCTGATTTCCAAATGATTAAAGTTGTACACTTTAAAATTGTTGAATTCCACCACAGAAATGGTGCCAAATCATGTCATCCCAACTGCTGCCCCTGTTTGTCACATTTCCTCCCATTTCCCTTCCCATACAATGCCCAATTATTCTGTTTCTGCTTGTTGTAATCGCTGTTCATCTCTGCTATCCTCGTAGATCTGTGCAACTCCCCGATTATAAAGTGAGGTCACTGCTACATTCATTATTAAAAATATTACATTCATTTTCATTCTGTTGATGCCCAAATGGTTCTCCTAATTGATGAATTGTTTTCTTATTGACATGATAAACATTTATATTTTTATAATCAATGTCATCTCAACACTTTCTTATCCTTTCAAAATTTTATCTCTCCACATTTTCTGTCAGTTTTATGAAAAATAGATTGTATAATGTTTTGTGCACTTCAAAGGCCAGGTCTGAGGTAATGAGACTGGTTTCTTGACCTCACCTTTGAGCATTGCCATGTGTTTCTCATTGTTTTTTATGAAAATTTTCATATATCTGTATCACTGTGCATCAAAAATCTCAGTTAATTCACTATACAAAATCAGTCTTTTTATTTATTTATTTTTATTTTATATTTGTTAACCGGGGGTGTCTGACTGAGCCGAAAATGCCCTTTTTCAGCAGGGGCCCGGGGAGAAAAGCTCCACAAAGAAAAATTACAGACACATTTAGTTATTTAGACATGATCAGTATACACACAAATTACAGGAGACATGTTTTTACAGTGGTATGCGGCACATAAACAGTTACAGTAGAGGGAACAAACAAAAAAATATTCATTTTAAAAATAAAGGTAATTAATAGATTTGTGGTGTACAGCTGAAATTTGGAACATAGGTAGAATACATACATAGTACACAGGTACAGTACATACATTGTAGATTAGCCAGTGTTTGTGAGTAAGATTGAAAACTATTGTCAAGTGTTCTAGATTTTGTATGTATGTGTTATCCGCTTTCACTAGCCTGGGGAGCAATCATGGCACTGCCAACTTTCCTTGAGATGTTGACTGATGAGGTCTTTAAAGGAGGCTTTGGATGATGTGTTTTGGATGCTTGTAGGGACAGAGTTCCATTTTTTAGCCACTGAGCTACTATATAGTGCATCTCCAAAGCTATTGTAACTGTTGGTGACTTCTAGTAGTAGTTTGCTTGATGATCCAAGAGGCCTTTTGGCTGAGTGATGTTGTACTAGGTTTTTGAGGGCAGGACACTTATTGGGGAGGTAATAGATCGAATGACAGAGGCAGAGCTGATTGTAGGTTAGGAGGTTAGGCAGTTCAAGCCAGTGGAACTGTCTCAAAGCAGTACAGTGATGAGTTCTGTATGAGCAACTTGCAGCAAAGCGGGCAATTCTGTTATAGCAGGCTTCCATTTTGCTTAGTTCAGTTTTGTTGAGATTAGTCAGAATGGGAGATGCATAGAGTAGGGTGGATAGAAGTTGGGAGTGGGCAATGGCTGATCTTGTGTTGTTGGTAAGAAATGGTTTGATACGGTAGAGCGACCCCAGTTTGGCATGTACTTTTTTAATAGTTAAGTTTAGATGAATATCAAATTTTAGGTGGGAGTCTATGGTTATTCCCAATAGCTTAGCCTCTGCCACTGGAGCAATTGGAGTAGCATTAGTGGAGTAGATAGTGAATTGACTGTTAGTGTTTTTGTTAGAACTGGTTATAATCATAAGCTGAGTTTTCTTTGGATTGAGGATAAGTTGGGCTTTGGTAAGGTAGTTTTCAATGTCAGAGAATGCTAGTTGAGTTGTTTGCAGGAGGGTGGGAATGTTTTGTGCAGCACAGATTAAGGTAGTGTCATCTGCATACTGAATTATAGATGCATGCTGTGTGGAGGTATGGAGGTCATTTGTGAAGACTGTGAATAGTAGTGGTCCTAAGATAGAACCCTGTGGGACTCCTATAGTTATGGGCAGCTGAGGAGAGAAAGAATTTTCCCATTTCACAGCTTGGTACCTGTCAGTTAAGTAGCTTTGGAACCAGGTAAGAGTGGAATTTGATAGATGATGTTGGTTTAGTTTGTTTAGCAGGATTTGGTGTGAGACTGTGTCAAATGCTTTGGACATATCCAAAAAAAGAGTTGACACTTGTAGGCCTTCATTTTTGAGACGGTTTACTGTGTCTGTGAAGCAGAGGAGGGCTGTAGTGGTACTATGGGCAAGTCAGAAACCATGCTGAGCAGGTGACAGGATGTTGCTGTCTAGGAGATAGTTTAGCATCTGGGTATGGATGCATTTTTCTAGGATTTTGTCCAGGGGGGAAGTAAAGTAATGGGTCTGTAGTTATTAAGTTCAGTGGGGGTCCTGCCTTTATGTATGGGTGTAACATAGGATATTTTCCAGAGTTTGGGCACATAGTTTTCAACAATTGATCTGTTTATGAGAGTGGAGACTGGGATAGCAATAGCATCTGCTGCAAGTTTCAAGAAATAGCTGGGGAGTAGGGGCGTGGCCAAGGATGAACACAGGATAGCAGCAGATTTCTTCAGCTCCACCAATTTCATTACACTGACAGGAATTAATTACTTAAAAAATTAATTTTTGAAGTAATTTTCTTTCTAAATATGTTTGTTTTATATAGTTCTTGAACTATATCTAAAAAAGAAAGGAAATTGTAACAATATTCCTGTCAGAAATCACATTGGAAATTTTCCTGTCAGTTTATCAGTCTGAAATGAGTTCCAGTAAGACATATTCTCAAGACTTCAGCATCAAGAAAGAACTTCTGATAACTATAATCCAGCAACTTACTGCTAAGATGGATAAAATGGATACTAAAATTGATACCTTCATAGAAAAAACTACAAAACAAATAGACTTGTTACATATAGACCTGCAACAACAGAAGATCCAGATGACAGGCATAGAAGAAGCTGTGAATGACATGGAAAATAGAATCCAAGAAGAGGAAATCAACATTGAGTTTCTGCTGAAACAAAATACACATTTACAAACAAAGCTGGATGACTTGGAAAATAGATCTAGGCGCAATAACATTAGGATTTTTGGACTGCCAGAAAATATTGAAGGTAACAATATTACTTCTTTTTTAACAACATGGCGTCCTAAAACTTTAGACTTACCAGAAGCATTCTCTTTTGGTATCGAAAGAGCACATAGATCTATAGCTAATACTAACTCTAACAAAAACTATCCTAGATCAGTTATAGTTAGATTTCTATCATCCTTTGATAAAGAGATGGTTCTTAAATCTGCTTGGGCTAAAGCTCCTGTTAAGATTAATGAGGCAACTGTGCGTTTTGACAATGACTATTCTTCCTTGGTAATAGCTAAAAGAAAAGTTTTTCTGCCACTAATAAGGGAGCTTAAAAAAGCACAGTTTAAAACTTACCTTCTGTTTCCTGCCAAGCTAAAAATCTTCCTTCCTGATGGTCCTAAAATTTTTGATGACTTAGACTCTGCTTTACTGTTTATCAAAAAATAAGATTTTGGATAAAATAGAGGAAATGGAATGGGCTAGTCCTTCATTAAAGAGACTGGCAACTGAAACTTCGTGGAAGACTTCTGAGAAGAAGAAGAGACTAAAGAACAAATGATTTGTTCTATGTTTTTTCTTTTTTCTCTCATCATTTTACTTCATTATTAATCTTTTTAAATATAGTTCCTGCATTTCCAGAAAGCCACAAATGTTCTGAAAAAGATTTAATCAAAGTTATTCTCTGTGTGCAAAGAAATGTTTTGTTTCATAACCAGTCAAAATATCTGAGGAACTAATAACAAGCTATTATTCAATTTGTTTCTCTTTCTGAAAAAGAGAAGTAAGGTCAATAATTTGATACATTTTTTTCTTTTTTTTCTCCTTTTCTTCTTTTCTTTGTTTAAACAATGACATTCTATTTAGATTATGTAGTGGGTAAAGGGTGGGGGAGGGCAGGGAGGGAAGAGTAATGAAAATATGATAAATGGAATAATAACATATTTATTCCTTGTAAAAAGTTTATATGTTCTTCAAATGCTATTCCTAATTATACTTTCTTGATTATACTGCTTATGCTTGTTTGTCAATAATATGTCATGCTTTAACTAATAATAATTAGAACTAAATAATAGTAAATAATATGTTTTATTTTTAACTCTATTAATATAAACAGTAAGTAATATTCCATTGTATATACTTCTTATAGCTTTCTCTTACATTTTTTTTTATTTCTGCCTTACACTCTTTTATTTTCTACTCTCTTTTTCTTTTCTTTATTCTTTCTCTTTATTTTTTTCTCATATTAATATATAGAAATGCTTTTGATCATATAGACACAGTAAATAATAAGATTTGCATAAAAATTGAGTTGGGACAAAAATATTGAGTTTTATTACCTATTAATAACTTTGGGCTTAATTTCACTTACATAGAGGCTGTAATAACCTGTAAAATACATCGCAAAGGTTTTGTCATGTTTAGATGCATTTACACTGCTAAATGAATGTTTGTCACAAGTTTTTAACAAGTTTCCCGCCAAAATGTTAAGGGAGACAATCTGGGATGTGGGCTACCTCATGAACAGTGTCCTCAAGCTGTTTCAAAAGCTTCAACTCTCAGAATTCTCACAGAGAAGCTGAAAGCAGTCAATCTGACCTTTGACCCAGATATCACACTGACACATCACAGATTCAGGAAGAACACTCTACCAGGAAGTAGAACTGATGCAAATGTGACTATGTGAAGGAAAATGAACTCTTTGACATTTAAATGTGAGTTATTTTATATAATTACTTAAATATCTATGTTATAATTCATAAAATATGTCAGTTATAATGATTTTAAATGATGCAGTTTCTTGTAGTAAGTAAATGTCTTATTTTAGAAGGCATAGAAAATGAAACATTTATTCAAGTGTTTTTGAAAATCTACTTGACTGCAGCATACTAATCTGTGTTCAAAACTTATGTTCTAAACATATACATTACTATAACTCATTTAATTCATCTGATTGACAAGCATAAATAACTTTATAACTCTATTCTGGAAGAATTTGTCTTGTGATATATTTTAAAGCAGTAGTATAGACATACAAAATACAGATGTTTTTTTTTACAATAATGCAAGTGTTTCTGAGAATTTGCATAACTATGCAGTATGATTTATAACAATTTCTATAAATATAATATTTTATTCTATTGACAATAATGAGTATGAGTAAAATGCTCATATACAAGCAATTCAAGTTTTTTTTCTGGAAGCTGTTGACTGCATTTACATGACCGAAAATAGATGCATCTTAATATATGTAATGTCTGAACCATATTAGCCAAAGTTTTTGATTTAAATGAATGTTAGAACTTATTTTTACATACTTTGAATAAATTAATATGTAAATATGCCTTCCTTTTTTTTTTCTCTCTTTCTTTCACTCTCTCTCCCTCCTTCACGTCTTTTATTTCTCTCTCTCCTCTTGGTTCCTAATATCAAGTTTATTTGAATGCTATTTGAATACAAGTGTATTATATTACATAGATGTATATAGTAGTATGAATAGTTTTTAAAAAAAGTTTATTTTAGTTTATATGATGCTGTTTTATCAAATGTGTAGGCTTGTCTTGCTAGATAATTGAATTGAAAGCTGTTAATTTAAGTTAAATATAACCAGTATTAAATTGATAAGGTGGTAGCTGAGGTACTGCTGCTTAGGGTAGGGGTTAACTTGAGTGGTAAATACTACTCTAAGTTGGAGTTTTTAACTCCAGGCTGGATGCAAGGTTTAATCCTTACATTATTTTCACTTGTTCATTGTTATATGTATATAGTTTTGACATCCACAATATATTTTGTACACTCATTGTCACTACAAACAAAATTGAATCCTATACAAAATCCCATAAGAGATTCAATAAATACAGCTATATTTAAAGGTACACCTAAAGGAGGAGATGTAACATTACTTATGTTGTTATTTGTTATTTTGATCATAAGATTCTTAAGTTTTAAAATGCCAAATGACATCTTTAAAAGGAATTTCTTTAAACATTAATGGATTGAATAATCCGTGTAAAATGGCAAGCCTAATAAGATACATTAATTTACATAAGGCCAACTTAGTCTTCTTGCAAGAAACCCATCTCTTGAAAAAGATATTGATAAACTAGCCACAAACAAATATACAGTATTGGTTAGTTCAGAGCACACTCAGGAGTGGCTATTTTATGGAATAAAAGTATGCCCATTCCTAAAACCATTAAGTCTTATCAGGATGACAAAGGAATGTTTTGTATGGTTACAATACAAATTAATGGGAAGACTTACACTTTAATTAATGTATATTGGATACCTGGAATTGGTATTAATACAGTGAAACATCATCTTGATAAGATCATATCATTCTCTATAGGAGATATTATTTTAGCTGGTGACTTTAATTGTATACTACATGAAAGTGATACTACCACTATAGGAAAAAGAAGAATTACATCTAATGCAAAACATTTAAATGATTTTGCTAATTCTTATCATTTGAATGATATTAATAATCAGATAGATTCAAAATCATTACCGTACACCTTTTTTTCTAACAGACACAAAACTTATTCAAAAATAGATAGGGTCTTTATTTCTAACCAGATGGTAACAGATTTAATTAATTCCAAAATGATTTCATGTCCTATATCTGATCATAATTCAATTGTTTTTGAATTCATGATAAAAAATACTCATAATGTTCAGATCAAAGGATACCAGCATACTTAACTCAACTAAAAGACTATAAAGAATATATACTTTCAGAAGTACAACATTTTCTAGACATAAATAATACTCCTGAAGTCTCCATTGTCTATGTTTGGGATGCCTTAAAATCATATCTATATAGACAAAGTATAAGATGGTATAATAATAAAAGGAAATCTTGGGATAAGGAATTGTTAGATATTCAAAGTAAATTAGACTCTTATAAACATAATAATAAAGAAAATATTATGGATAAGAAAGTCATTGAAGAAATAAACAAACTAAATGAGGAATACAAAGAAATTTTAACTCATAAAGTTAAAATAACTCTAGAGAAATACAAGTTTTTGTCTTACTCAATAAGTCCCAAATACTTACATAGACTTAAAAATAAAACAAAAAGGTTGAATAAACAAAACCATATCAAAGAAATCTTTTCTCTAAGGAAAAAGAAGAATGTTTCTAGTCTACCAGAAATACTAGATGAATTTAGAAATCACTTTCACAATATTAACAATAATAACGTTAACATGGAACCTAAAGATAAAATAAAGGAGTTTATAACCACAAACATGAATAAAAAGCTTAATAAACAACAGATTAAACTATTGGACAAAAGTATTTCATATACAGAGGTTATTACACAAATAAATAAGCTTAAATCAAACAAAGCACCGGGTAATGATGGTATTATACCAGAGATATATAAAATCCTTTCTAAAAGTACATATTCATTAATACATAAGGTTTTTATTTTGGCCCAAACTGAGTTAATAGCCCCCCCATCTTGGCAATATACATTTATTTCGCCAATTTTAAAACCTAATAAAGATCCAACTAGATGTACTTCATATCGGCTGATCTCATTACTTAATGTTGATTATAAAATGTTTATGAGTATTTTTGCTGATAGATTGAAGACAATCATTCCCGGCATTATAGATATAGATCAGACAGGCTTCATTGTAAATAGAAATACTTTTGATAATATAAGAAGAACTTTAACATTAATTGATTTTGCAAATAGGAAAAAGAAAGATTTAACACTTATTAGTCTTGATATAAGTTCAGCATTTGATTCAGTAAGTTGGGACTATCTGTTTACCTTACTGAAGTGCACAAACTTCTCAGATGCATTTGTAAATCTAATTGAGCATTTATACAAAGGAACGTTGGCTTATATTAAGGTAGGAACATATGTTTCACAAAAAATACCCATTCTTAAAGGTACAAAACAAGGATGTCCACTTTCTCCACTATTATTCACTTTAGTAATGGAGCCTTGGGCTAATTTGATCAGAAACAGTACTGACATAGAGGGTTTTGAAATAGATGAAAATACAACATCCAAAATTCAACTTTTGCAGATGATGTTCTAATTACATCAGCAGGATCTAATTCTTCTATGCAGTCTCTATTTGATAAAATGATGAATTTTAAAAGTATTTCTGGTTTAATATTCAATGAAGAAAAAACTAAAATACTACCTATATATACACGAAAAAATATTCTCATTAGTGATTTTACTAAATATGTACCCAATTCAGGTCAGATAACTTATTTAGGTATAATACTATCTAAAGATATTAAATCTATTATATATAATAATTATAATACCTGTTTTCTTAATATACAAAATCTTTTAATACCTGGAATAATATGTTTTTACTATGGAGGAGAGACTTACAATTATTAAAATGATAATATTCCCCAAGATTTTATACTTAATACAATCAATAATACTTCCACCTACAAAAATAATTATCAAGAAACTGAATACACTAATGTTAAATTTCCTATGGGCACCTAATAGACCTAGGATTGCATTAAAGAAACATACTAATAGCTGGTCTCAAGGGGGTATTTCTTTTCCAGACTTTAATTTATATACTATCTCTTCTATTGTAAAAGTCATTACTTTATTAATAGATCAGTCATATGTCGCAAAATGGAAAGATTATTGGGAGCTAATTAGTATGCACCATGAAAATCTCCTTAACACATAAAAATAGGATTGTAAATAACTCCATGTTATGGTTACTAAAGGAATTTTGTACTTCACCTATTACACCTAAACATATGGTTTGTTACCCATTAAATATTATTATTAGCTATCGTAACTTTATATTCATGCACCCTAAGTATAGGGAATGGAATTTTATTATATTCCCTATAATGTATACTCAGGGTATGCTTTTGTCATCTACTTCTGAAGGAACTCATTTAGCTATAGATAATGATCTAAAGTACTGGTATCAGTTGATATCTGATAATAAAGTTAAAAATCTAGATTTCTTAAAACAAGAATTTGATCTAAGAGAAACTTGCTGGTTAGAGGTTCAGACCTTTAGACAACATCTCATTGATAGAATAGATCTAATGTCTATAACAGTTAAAGAATCTATTCCAACACTGATTGATTACTTGATATTAAATTTACAACATAAAGTTTCTGATAAAGGTAAACTTTCATACATACATAAAATTATCAGACAAGAAACTTTTTACAGTGTAGATACATACTGGAATTATTTCACTTCTATTAATGGGGACCCACCAAATCAACAAGATAAACAATGTATATTGGAATCTGCCAATAGAACTACGTCTTCCATTGTCTGGAGACTTTATACATGGAAATTTTTACATAGATCTTTTTATACACCTTTGATGATGAATAAAATAAATAATAAAGATAATCTGTGTAAGAGATGTAATGTAGAAATTAATGCTGACTGGGCTCATATGTTTTATGACTGTATAAAATTGAAAGAATACTGGAAGTCAGTTAATGAATTTTTGCAGGCTCTTTTTACAGATAATTTCATTATTTCTAAATCTCTTATATTATTCAACACACCTGTACCTCAAAGTGTTAAAAAGGTTAAGCTTCCCTTGTTATGGTCTATTCTAGCAGTGGCTAGGAAAATAATAACCAGAAAGTGGATTTCAGATACACCTCCTTCATTCAATGAATTTAAAAATGTTATGAATATAGTGTGCCATATGGAAATAAACACAATTAGGTCAAGAACAACTAGAAAAACATCTTATTATATTGTATGGGATAATTTACAAAATTTGTTAAAAAAATCCTAATTTCAATAGCATGGTATTTTAGTTTAATTAATTGATCTGATTGTAGTGGATGTCTTTGTAAATACTTTAGTTGTTTTGTTGAATGTTATAATCATATCTATTTTTAATTACTTGTATAAAATTGTTATGATATTTCTCTTGTATGTTAAAACAATAAACCTGTTTTGAAAAAAAAAAAGAAATAGCCGGGGAGTAGGTCGGCTACTTTTGATGAGGTTTTTAGTTTGGAGAGCATGCTTTTGATTGAAGTGGTGGAAACTGTTTTGAGGGTAAAACTTGTATTAGTGTTATTTGTGTTGGGGGGGGATAGTGAGGAAGGAACTGTCCTGTGATACTAAGGATAGAATTGAGTTCACAAAGTGGGAGTTGAATTGTGTTTCAATGGGAACTTTAGTGTCAGGGGTGGTTGGTTTGGGGGTAGCCTTTTGGGTGGATTTTAGTAGCTGGTTTACATTTTTCCAAAATGTTTGCGGGTTGTGTTGGTATTTAGTTTGCAATGTTGTGTAGTAGGATTGTTTGTCCAGCCTAATGCTTTTTTTTGCATGGTTGTGCAGTTCTTGGTACTTAGTTAGGCTTTGTGTTTCTTTGTTTTTTTGATAGTAAAGCCAGGCAGTGTCTCTGGACTTGAGGATTTGTTTGGTTTCTTTACTGAGCCAGGGGTTTGTAGAGGTTCTAACCTTGATTTTGTGCAATGCAGCGACAGTGTCTAGGTGTTGTAGAAATGTTTTGTTGAAATATGCTACAGCCTGGTCAAGTGGGAGGGTTTTTAGGGGGGTCCAGTCACAGTTACAGAGTAAAGTGTTGAGGACCTCAGGAGAGAATTTTTTTGTGTTTCTAGTGGATATATAGTTAGTTGTTTTGCATATGCTTGTTCTACTACATATAAAGTATATTATGTTGTGGTCACTTAAGGTGTCTGGGAGACTGCCTGTGTGAGGGTACAATGTGGGGTTGTTAGTTAGGACCCAGTCAAGGATGGATTCACTTTTAGATTTTTTTTATCACATCTAGTTGGAATTTGGACTAGCTGCTGGTAGCCATGGAGATTTATTAGATTACTTGGTGGTTCTGATATACAGGTGAACCAATCTAGGTTGAAGTCCCCCAGAATAAGGGTTTCTTGTGAGTATGTGGAAGAACACCAGGATAAGAAGTCTTCAAGGCTAGCAGGTGTATTACCAGTTGGAATATAGATCACAATTGTGGTGATGACCTTTTTAGGGTGAAGTTGAAGTTGTGAGATAAGTATGTCCCAATTATTGGGGGAAGGGTAGGAGTTTGGTAATTGACGGACAGTTAAGATTTGACTTGTACAGTAAGACAGTTCCACCCCCTTTATGAGGTGGTCTGTCTTGTCTAATGATATTGTAGTCAGTAGGGAGAACTTCTGAGTTAGCTATGTTTTTATTTAGCCAGGTTTCTGTTAAAGCAACTATGTCTGGGGAGTAGTGTGCTATTGTGGCCTGGAGTTCAGGTATTTTATTTTTGATACTTCTAATATTAATATTTAGCATTAAATAATGGTTGGTTTTGCTGCTGTTGTTGATTTGCTGTTGTTGATTTGCCCAGTAAACTCCAAACCCTTAACCCTTTTGGTATATGGTTTCTCTCCATACTTTCCTTAAAAAATATTTATCCAATTAAAAACAAAAACAAGTATGAAACATACTGCAGTAGTGGTATCTTGTATACAAAATCCACTTGCAACCACACAAAATATGCATTTTGACTCTGGAAAACAAAATGCTTAGTAAATATTAGGTTTAGCACATTTGTCTTTTTTATTATTTAAGAACTTCAGTGCAACTATGTTTCAAGGCCTTTTAAAACTTTCACACCAATAGTCATATGATCTCTGATGCTGAAATTTAAAATTGGGTCGAACTCATAGAAAAGCAGAATCATTATTTTAAAAAATAATAGTAACATTACATAACATTACATAAAATCTTAGACAAGTCCATATGTTAAAATAAAATAAAACCCTTTTCTTGTGTAATAAAAGGCACTAAAATCACTCTGCCATTACATATAATAAATCACACAAAATTAATTTGAATTATCATTTCATAATTTAGTAGACCTGTGCTTCAAATCACTCATTAAATTGACATTGTCATTTAATCCAGGGCACTTGTTGGCCTCAAACTTTATTTGCCATTTAGCCTCTGATAAATTTAGGTTCTTAGACATGGCTCTGTCTTACCAGTTTATAATGCAGAACAAGAGAATCCACATGCTAAGTAAACCATATTTTTAGTCACACCTTTTGTACTTTTGTTTTGTAGTGTGTGTGTGTGTGTGTGTGTGTGTGTGTGTGTGTGTAGCACCCTAAATTAAATGTTTCTGTTTCAGACTAACACTTATCTTGCACTGAAATCAGTAAATTAAAATTCATAACAATCAGGGGCAAGTCACTCCCAACTCTTCTACATGAGGAAGGTACTCTCTCCACAAGCTAACTAGCATTACGTAAGCACCATTCAGGGTAGATTGTATAGCCATACCCTTACAGTGGCCAGAAATCAACATTCTGCATTTTTGATGTTCTGCTTTTTTTAACCAGGTAAGCCCACTTTGCACAAGTCTTTCTTTGCAGAGGCCATCAAGGAGCATTGTTTGGTTAAGTGAATTGCTCAGAGTTACAAAGCTGATAAACAGAGGAGGTGAAATGAATCAAACTCTGTAGTACAAGAAGAAGCTCATTAATACCTCAGAGCCTTGTTGTTAGCTAATTATTAGTTTATTTATTAATTGGTTATTATGTAATTGCCAGTCATTGCACTCAGCAGTAATTTCGTCACAATTTTTATTCACGATTTTTATGTTTCTTTCCTGCTACTTTATTTTGTTCATAATTCATTCTCAGACTTTTATGCTTCTCACCTGGTGTTTGTTCAGAATGGACAAGCAGTGCAGCTTTTCTTTTTTTTTCAAAACAAGTTTATTGTTTTAACATATAAGAGAAATATCATAACAATTTTATACAAATAATTAAAAATAGGTATTATTATAATATTCAACAAAACAACTAAAGTATTTACAAAGACATCCACTACAATCAGATCAATTAATTAAACTAAAATACTGTGCTATTGAAATTAGAATTTTTTAACAAATTTTGTAAATTATCCCATATAATAAAATGTGATGTTTTTCTAGTTGTTCTCATTCTAATTGTGCTTATTTCCATATGACACATTATATTCATAACATTTTTAAATTCATTGAACGAAGGAGGTGTATCTGAAATCCAATTTCTAGTTATTATTTTCCTAGCCACTGCTAGGATAGACCATAACAAGGGAAGCTTAATCTTTTAACACATTGAGGTACAGGTGTGTTGAATAATATAAGAGACTTAGAAATAATGAAATTATCTGTAAAAAAGCCTGCAAAATTCATTAATTGACTTCCAGTATTCTTTCAACTTCATACAGTCATAAAACATATGGGCCCAGTCAGCATTAATTTCTACATTACATCTCTTACATAGATTATCTTTATTATTAATTTTATTCATCATCAAAGGTGTATAAAAAGATCTATGTAAAATTTCCATGTATAAAGTCTCCAGACAATGGAAGATGTAGTTCTATAAGCAGATTCCAATATATATTGTTTATCTTGTTGAGTTGGTGGGTCCCCATTAATAGAGGTGAAATAATTCCAGTATGAATCTACATTGTAAAAAGTTTCTTGTCTGATAATTTTATGTATATATGAAAGTTTACCTTTATCAGAAACTTTATGCTGTAAATTTATTATCAAGTAATCAATCAGTTTTGGAATAGATTCTTTAACTGTTATAGACATTAGATCTATTCTATCAATGAGATGTTGTCTAAAGATCTAAACCTCTAACCAGCAAGTTTCTCTTAGATCAAATTCTTGTTTTAAGAAATCTAGATTTTTAACTTTATTATCAGATATCAGCTGATACCAGTACTTTAGATTATTATCTATAGCTAAATGAGCTCCTTCAGAAGTAGATGACATAAGCATACCCTGAGTATAAATTATAGGGAATACAATAAAATTCCATTCCCTATACTTAGAGTGCATAAATATAAAGTTACGATAACTAATAATAATATTTAATGGGTAACAGACCATATGTTTAGGTGTAATAGCTGAAGTACAAAATTCCTTTAGCAACCACAACATGGAGTTATTTATAATCATATTTTTATGTGTTAAGGAGATTTTCATGAAGTGCATACTAATTAGCTCCCAATAATCTTTCCATTTTGCGACATATGATCGATCTATTAATAAAGTAATAACTTTTATAATAGAAGAGATAATATATAAATTAAAGTCTGGAAAAGAAATACCCCCTTGAGACCAGCTATTAGTATGTTTCTTTAATGCAATCCTAGGTCTATTAGGTGCCCATAAGAAATTTAACATTAGTGTATTCAGTTTCTTGATAGTTATTTTTGTAGGTGAAAGTATTATTGATTGTATTAAGTATAAAATCTTGGGGAATATTATCATTTTAATAATTGTAAGTCTCTCCTCCATAGTAAAAACATATTATTCCAGGTATTAAAAGATTTTGTATATTAAGAAAACAGGTATTATAGTTATTATATATAATAGATTTAATATCTTTAGATAGTATTATACCTAAATAAGTTATCTGACCTGAGTTGGGTACATATTTAGTAAAATCACTAATGAGAGTATTTTTTGTGTATATATAGGTAGTATTTTAGTTTTTTCTTCATTGAATATTAAACCAGAAATACTTTTAAAATTCATCATTTTATCAAATAAAGACTGCATAGAAGAATTAGATCCTGCTGATGTAATTAGAACATCATCTGCAAAAAGTTGAATTTTTGATGTTGTATTTTCTTCTATTTCAAAACCCTCTATGTCAGTACTGTTTCTAATCAAATTAGCCCAAGGCTCCATTACTAAAGTGAATAATAGTGGAGAAAGTGGACATCCTTGCTTTGTACCTTTAAGAATGGGTATTTTTTGTGAAACATATGTTCCTACCTTAATATAAGCCAGGGTTCCTTTGTATAAATGCTCAATTAAATTTACAAATGCATCAGAGAAATTTGTGCATTTCAGTAAGGTAAACAGATAGTCCCAACTTACTGAATCAAATGCTGAACCTATATCAAGACTAATAAGTGTTAAATCTTTCTTTTTCCTATTTGCAAAATCAATTAATGTTAAAGTTCTTCTTATATTATCAAAAGTATTTCTATTTACAATGAAGCCCGTCTGATCTATGTCTATAATGCCGGGATAATTGTCTTCAATCTATCAGCAAAAATACTCATAAACATTTTATAATCAACATTAAGTAATGAGATGGGTCGATATGAAGAACATCTAGTTGGATCTTTATTAGGTTTTAAAATTGGTGAAATAAATGTATATTGCCAAGATGGGGGGGGTTATTAACTCAGTTTGGGCCAGAATAAAAACCTTATGTATTAATGAATATGTAGTTTTAGAAAGGATTTTATATATCTCTGGTATAATACCATCATTACCCGGTGCTTTGTTTGATTTAAGCTTATTTATTTGTGTAATAACTTCTGTATATGAAATACTCTTGTCCAATAGTTTAATCTGTTGTTTATTAAGCTTTTTATTCATGTTTGTGGTTATAAACTCCTTTATTTTATCTTTAGGTTCCATGTTAATGTTGTTATGGTTAATCTTGTGAAAGTGATTTCTAAATTCATCCAGTATTTCTGGTATACTAGAAACATTCTTCTTTTTCCTTAGAGAAAAGATTTCTTTGATATGGTTTTGTTTATTCAATCTTTTTGTTTTATTTTTAAGTCTATGTAAGTATTTGGGGCTTATTGAATAAGACAAAAACTTGTATTTCTCTAAAGTTATTTTAACTTTATGAGTTAAAATTTCTTTTTATTTCTCGTTTAGTTTGTTTATTTCTTCAATAACTTTCTTGTCCATAATATTTTCTTTATTATTATGTTTATAAGAGTCTAGTTTACTTTGAATATCTAACAATTCCTTATCCCAAGATTTCCTTTTGTTATTATACCATCTGATACTTTGTCCATATAGATATGATTTTAAGGCATCCCAAACATAGACAATGGAGACTTCAGGAGTATTATTTATGTCTAGAAAATGTTGTACTTCTGAAAGTATATATTCTTTATAGTCTTTTAGCTGAGTTAAGTATGCTGGTATCCTTTTGATCTGAACATTATGGGTATTTTTATCATGAATTCAAAAACAATTGAGTTATGATCAGATATAGGACATGAAATGATTTTGGAATTAATTAAATCTGTTACCATCTGGTTAGAAATAAAGACCCTATCTATTTTTGAATAAGTTTTGTATCTGTTAGAAAAAAGGTGTATGGTAATGATTTTGAATCTATCTGATTATTAATATCATTCAAATGATAAGAATTAGCAAAATCATTTAAATGTTTTGCATTAGATGTAATTCTTCTTTTCTTTATAGTGGTAGTATCACTTTCATGTAGTATACAATTAAAATCACCAGCTAAAATAATATCCCCTACAGAGAATGATATGATCTTATCAATATGATGTTTCACTGTATTAATACCAATTCCAGGTATCCAATATACATTAATTAAAGTGTAAGTCTTCCCATTAATTTGTATTGTAACCATACAAAACATTCCTTTGTCATCCTGATAAGACTTAATGGTTTTAGGAATGGGCATACTTTTATTCCATAAAATAGCCACTCCTCTTTTTTTCTGAGTGTGCTCTGAACTAACCAATACTGTATACTTATTAGTGGCTAGTTTATCAATATCTTTTTTCAAGAGATGGGTTTCTTGCAGGAAGACTAGATTGGCCTTGTGTAGATTAATGTATCTTATTAGGCTTGCCCTTTTACACGGATTATTCAATCCATTAATGTTTAAAGAAATTCCTTTTAAAGATGTCATTTGGCATTTTTAAAACTCAAGAATCTTATGATCGAAATAACAAATAACAAGATAAATAATGTTACATCTCCTCTTTTAGGTGTACCTTTAAATATAGCTGTATTTATTAAATCTCTTATGGGATTTTGTATAGGATTCAATTTTGTTTGTAGTGACAATGAGTGTACAAAATATATTGTGGATGTCAAAACTATATACATATAACAATGAACAAGTGAAAATAATGTAAGGATTAAACCTTGCATCCCGCCTGGAGTTGAAAACTCCAACTTAGAGCAGTATTTACTACTCAAGTTAACCCCCTACCCTAAGCAGCAGTACCTCAGCTACCACCTTATCAATTTAATACTAGTTATATTTAACTGAGGTTAACAGTTTTCAATTCAATTATCTATCAAGACAAAACTACACATTTGGTAAAACAGCATCATATAAACTAAAATAAACTTTTTTTTTTTTTTTTAAAAACTGTTCATACTATTATATAGATCTATGTAATATATAACACTTGTATTCTAATAGCATTCAAATAATCTTAATGTTAGAAATCAAGAGGAGAGAAAATTATGTTCTAACATTCATTTAAATCAAAAACTTTGGCTAATATGATTCAGACATTACATGCATTAAGATGCATTTCTGTCATGTGAATTCTATCAACAGCTTCCAAAAAAATCTTGAATTGTTTGTATATGAGCATTTACTTAAACTCATTATTGTCAATAGAGTAAAATATTGTATTCATAAAAATTATTATAAATCATATTGCATAGTTATGCAGATTCTCAGAAACACCTGGGTTATTACCTAAAAAAAAAGCCATCACACACATAAACACAGACACACACACATACATATACACACACACACATACACACACACACACACACACACACACACACACACACACACACACACACACACACACACACACACATACACATATATACATACATACATACACACACACACACACACACACACACACACACACACACACACACACACACACACACACACACACACACACACACACACATATATATATATATATATATATATATCTGATCTCACTGAGTTGTGTCTTTGTAGAGCACTATCCTACTTGCTGTCCCTAGAATAAATCTGTCTGCTTTATACAAAATAATGCACAGCAAACACATATTAGTAACCAGATTTTACAATCATGCTAACCTACTGCTTTAAAATATATCACATGACATTTCTTCCAGAATAGAGTTATAAGATTATTTATGCTTGTCAATCAGATGAATTAAATGAGTTATAGTAAAGTATATGTTTGGGACACAAGTTTTTAACACAGATTATTATGCTACTGTTAAGTAGATTTTCAAAAACATTTAAATAAATGTTTCATTTTCTATGCCTTCTAAAATAAGATATTTACTTGCTACAAGAAACTACATCATCTAAACTCATCATAACTGACACATTTTATGAATAGAGTATTTTTCCTGCATCTGTGGTGTGTCAGTGTGATAACCTTGTCAATGTTTATACTAACTGCTTTCAGTTTCTCTGTGAAAATTCTGTGAGTGAAGCTTCTGAGGAAACTCATGGACACTGTGCATGAGACAGCCCACATCCCAGATTGTCTCCCTTATCATTTTGGCGAGAAACTTATTAAAACTTGTGGCAAACATTCATTTTGTCAATAGAGTAAAATATTGTATTCATAGAAATTATTATAAATCATATTGGATAGTTATGCAGATTCTCAGAAAAAAAAGCCATCACACTCACACACACACACACACACATACATACACATACATACACACACACACACACACACACACACACACACACACACACACACACACACACACACACACACACACACACACACACACTAGTGAAAAACTAGTGACAAACATTCATTTAGCAGTGTAAATGCATCTAAACATGACAGAACTTCCACAATGTATTCCACAGATCATCACAGCCTCTATGCAAGTGAAATTAAACTCAAAATTACCAACAAGCAATAAAACTCAGCATTCTTCTCCCAACTCAATTTTCATACAAATCCTATTATTCACTGTGCCCACACAGTCAAAAGCATTTCTATATATTAATAAAGAAAAGAAAAGAGAGTAGAAAATAAAAGGGAGTGAGGCAGAAATAAAAAATGTAAGAGAAAGCTGTAAGAAGTATATACAATGGAATGTTACTTACTGTTTATATTAATAGAGTTAAAAATAAAACATATTATTTACTCTTATTTAGTTCTGATTATTATTAGTTAAAGCATGACAGATTATTTGCAAACAAGCATAAGCAGTATAATCAAGAAAGTATAATTAGAAATAGCATTTGAAGAACTTATAAACTTTTACAAGAAATAAATATGTTATTATTCTATTAATGATATTTTCATTACTGTTCTCTCCTGCCCTCCCCACCCTTTACCCACTACATAATCTAAATAGAATGTCATTGTTTAAACAAAGAAAATAATAAAAGAAGAAGGAAAAAAAAAAGATAAAGATAAAAAATGTATCAAATTACTAACCTTACTTTTGGCAGAAAGAAAAACAAATCGAGTCACAGCCTGCCATTAAATCCTCAGGCATTTTGACTGGTTATGAAACAAAACATTTCTTTGCACATAGAGAATAACTTTGATTAAATCTTTTCCAAAATATTTGTGGCTTTCTGGAAATGCAGGAACTATATTCAAAAGATTAATAATGAACTAAAATGATGAGAGAAAAAAAACATATAACAAATCATTTGTTTGTTAGTCTCTTCTTCTTCTCTGAAGTCTTCCAGGAAGCTTCAGTTGCCAATCTCTTTAATGAAGAACTAGCCCATTCCATTTCTTCTATTTTATCCAAAATCCTTTTTTCTTTGACAAACAGTAAAGCAGAGTCTAAATCATCAAGACCCTAGGACCATCAGGAAGGAAGATTTTAAGCTTGGCAGGAAACAGAAGGTATGTTTTAAACTGTGCTTTTTTAAGCTCCCTTATTAGTGGCAGAAAAACTTTTCTTTTAGCAATTACCATGAAAGAATAGTCATTGTCAAAACGCACAGTTGTCTCATTAAACTTAACAGGAGCTTTAGCCCAAGCAGATTTAAGAACCATCTCTTTATCAAAAGATGATAGAAATCTAACTATAACTGATCTAGGATAGTTTTTGTTAGAATTAGTATTAGCTATAGATCTATGTGCTCTTTCGATACCAAAAGAGAATGCTTCTGGTAAATTTAAAGTTTTAGGGAGCCATGTTGTTAAAAAAGAAGTAATATTGTTACCTTCAATATTTTCTGGCAGTCCAAAAATCCTAATGTTATTGCGCCTAGATCTATTTTCCAGGTCATCCAGCTTTGTTTGTAAATGTGTATTTTGTTTCAGCAGAAACTCAATGTTGATTTCCTCTTCTTGTATTTTATTTTCCATGTCATTCACAGCTTCTTCTATGCCTGTCATCTGGATCTTCTGTTGTTGCAGGCCATATGTAACAAGTCTATTTGTTTTGTAGTTTTTTCTATGAAAGTGTCTATTTTAGTATCCATTTTATCCATCTTAGCAGTAAGTTGCTGGACTATAATTATCAGAGACTGACGTTCTTTCTTGATGCTGGAGTCTTGAGAATTTGTCTTACTGGAACTCATTTCAGACTGATAAACTGACAGGAAAATTTCCAAAGTAATTTCTGACAGGAATATTATTAAGATTTCCTTTCTTTTTTAGATATAGTTCAAGAACTATATAAAACAAACATATTTAGAAAGAAAATTACTTCAAGAATTAATTTTTTAAGTAATTAATTCCTGTCAATGTAATGAAATTGGTGGAGCTGAAGAAATCTGCTGCTATCCTGTGTTCATCCTTGGCCACGCCCCTCCAGTGCAGCTTTTCTGACTACATATGTATGTGTATGCACTAACTGATCAATCAGTCAATTAATTCTTTTTATGACAGCACCAGGGGAAGAATTCCTATCATTTACAAAAGATAAGGGCTCTAACAGCCTGTGCTTTATAGCCTGCACTCTAGATAGAGTGCTTTATAATTATTATAGCCTTATGGAGGTCTTCTGCAGACCTGACCATTTCTCCCATTTGTATGCCATCGGCAGACCTGACCATTTCTAAAGGAGTCAGCTTCTTATCTGTTACAAACAATACTAACTTATTTGTAATATCACTGATTTTTTTATTAAACACCAACAGGACAGAAATAACTCTCTTTTAAGTTCATTTGTATGTTGATCATTTTGAAGGCTGTGCCTACAAGTTTATCTTAAGGTTCTCCCCATTAATGGTGGCTGCTTTTAGTCTTCCTGAATTGTTGTGACAAGGCAATCTAAAAAGGACAATTAGCAGTGGAGACAATAATTAGCTCTTTCTGGACAGATTGTTTCACTATATTTCTTTACTTATTCCAGAGATCTAAGTACCCTGAAGATCATCTGCTGTATTTGCTTTATAAAACCATGGATAAATCACATTATAGCCATCAATTCCCACTGAACATGTCAAAAGTGACACTGAGCATTTTAAAATGTCTAGGATGCCTCCTTACTATACAGATGCTTTGGGATGTACGGTGCAACTGTACATTCTAGGAGCAGAATCATCATCTCTAGAAACACAAGTTTATTGTTAAGACATGAACAAGAGGAGAAAATATGTTATTGAAAGTTTAAGCGGATCAAAGCACGCTGCTAGTATGGCTTGCATAAATATGTGCATTCAAGTTTATTGCTGCAGCTGGTCTGTGCAATGTCTTTTGTTCCACAGATTTATGTTATGTTAATTTTAGTCTTTAGACTTGAAGATAAAAGCAACTTTCTGCATATCCCACCATATCAGTAATAAGATATCTTGCATCATTTATTGATTTTTATATACAAATTCGGGGACTTCTGAATATTTTCAAGAAGACCACCCCATATTATTGACCATTTTGGGCTACTTCTGCTTCTGTATATAAACTGCCTTTGCCCAAAAAGGCTTGACATATTTTCATAAAGGTTCTCAAGATTGATACTAGGATAATTACATAAAACATATCACTACCTAGTTGTGATAAATTGCATGTCTGCAGCTTGAATTTTGATAATTAAATTTAGTTTTATGTTATTTTGATGACACAAAATTTAAAAAGTATAAAATTATTGCTTAAATACAGAAACAGAGAGACACTGGAACACGGTTGTGATATAATACACTTTACTAAACAAACATATGTTTTGCAATTGCTCGAGCTTTCAGGGCTAGTAGGAATCCTTAATCTGGAGTTACTTTAATACAGAAACACATATTCTATTTAGGAATGAAGATGCAACAGCATTATATATTTATGCTTTGATGAGATGAAGCTTGCCACTTACAAGAAGAAATCAGCAAATATGTAAAGCATCAGCAGCAGATCCATTAAATCTATCAAATTTAAACCTGTTAAAGTCACTCATTCATTTATAATAGTAGCCGTGCTGCTGTTATCCAAGTGTTTTGCTGGATATGTTTCATTTTTGGCCTCTAATAAGTTGCATAACAAGAGGAATCTATTGTTATTTGTGAAACATGGCAAGAGTTGCCCACATGGCTCTGGAAAGTTAAGACCTTACAATGGCAAATAAGTTAGTTCATGCCACACACCTGCTGACAAAGGTGCTGCCAGACAAATGCCATATAATTATGGTACAGTTTAATCAATAAAATATGGAAGTATGGACTTCTGGGACAAAGTGTTTGGAAATTGCCATAACATCTTACTTCACCCAGATGATGGACTCAGGCATTGGAAGCTATGACAGAAGACCTGAAAAACAGACCATGCATGAATAATCTGAGGCTGGTCGTCTCAGACAGTGTATTGTGGAAATAAGGCAGTAGAGATTTTAGAAGAGAAATCGCAACTTCCTGAGTAACTTTAGAAAGACGGAGAGAGAGAGAAAACATAGTGAGAAATACATGGACACAAAACAAACACTTATCCTTAAAGCTACTACCAAGAAACAATCACCACCATGACCTTTGCTGTTCAAGGTTTTAGCTTATAATGAAAGGTTTAAAATCCTCTCTAAAAATATGGAAAGAAATGTATCCTTGGGGACTGTAAAGTAAGGTTATATTAAGGTTTGACAAACAGCTTTGTAAATAAGAGGAGGGAATTTGCTATTGTGAGGTAACTGTGTTTCCAAAACTTCATTCCATCTTATTTCAAGTTCCTGGCTATACTATCAATACATTTTTCCTATAAAATAATCTCTTTGAAAGTGTAGAGGCAGCCATCACTTTTTGCAAAAATATCTAGTTGACAGAGAAGTGGATAATGTAATTGCCACTGTTCCTACATCTACATTTTACCATTGTCACATATTCCCTCCACACAACTGCACCAAACTAAGTGTGTGCCCAGACATGTTTGCTGCAATGTCTGCTAATGAGAAGTTCTTAAATCCATACAGATCATCAGTTAACAATGTCTATTTATATAATCAGCATTGGCAGACCTTCCATCAAACCCATGAATTATTGTTAAGAAGATTAATTGTTGGGATGTAATGACCATCACAGCAACTGGCAGACATGCACACATCAAAAACCAAAACCAAAATGTTTAAAACTAGTAGGCAAGCTCTTTTTTGCCCCCCCCCCCAATGGGAGCTGAACACCCACATCCCTACAGCAGTAAATAAACCAACTTCAAGACCATAAAAATGTTTGGAAAAGGGGAAATTTCCTTACACCCTTATCTTCCAGTCTCACCAAAAACACATACCATGCCATTCCTAAACAGTGTAAGTGAATGGAACATACACATTCACTGGAGCACACATGCAATGTATGCTTCATGGATGAACTTTGTTCATTAATGTAAGTTTATTCAAGGGTTTATGTGCCAATGAGGCATAGCTTAACTGACTCTCTCTAACTATCTCTCCATCCACCTAATGAATGGTTTGCCGGTGTGACCTTTTTACCCATTGGTATATACATATAGACATACACACACACACAATATATATATATATATGTATAGATATTTAGATATAGATATATACATATAGAAGTCCGCCTAAAATAGTCAACTGGTACATGACAAAAGCTTTTGTACTTGCTTAATTAGGTCAAGAGAAAATCTATTGACTTTTCTGCAAGATTACTAGAATACCAGGATTGTGGAATTATGCTCTTTCCACAGTATTGCATGATCTAGGATTTGGTATATTTCGGTTGCAAAGGGTGTGGGGAGGCTCACATATCTTTAAATAAGCACAGTGTTGTATCAATTTTTGTTCACAATACTTCTTTTTCAGTCTTTTGGTTGATGATCTACTGATGTTTTGATTAACATCAGTAGATCCATATAAATGTATACGTTTGTGTGTGTGTGTGTGTGTGTGTGTGTGTGTGTGTGTGTGTGTGTGTGTGTGTGTGTGTGTGTGTGTGTGTGTGTGTGTGTGTGTGTGTGTGTAGATATATATATATATATATATATATATATATATATATATATATATATATATACACACACACACACACACACACACACACACACACACACACACACACACACACACACACACACACACGTATACAAGATCTGAGGATGTCTTCAGGACTGAATCAAGGCAATCACCTACCAATGAGATGTTTGACTCCTATATCTTAACTGCTTGTTAACACCAACTGAAACTAATATTTTTATATCCTTTGCACTCTCCTCTCTCTCTCGCTATATATATATATATATATATATATATATATATATATATATATATATATGGTTCCACTTCAGAATATCGAATTACTGAAAACTCGAACTTCATATGGTCGAGTAAACCCAAACACATCATTTCTGCAAAGGGGGGGGGGGCAAGCTGCCCGGCACCCTCCCTTCTTAAATATACCATCTCCGTGATCGCACTATAGGAAGGAAACGGAAGATCTCCCATTCTGTGCTTCTGCATACAGCGCAGAACGGGAGATTTCCCTTTTCTCCATTGTAGCGCAATCTTGCTATATTAAAGTAGGGGTGTGTGGGGGTGCAGGGGGGGCTTGCCCCCCTGCAGAAATTATGTGTTTTTTTTTTCATACATACATACATACAACCATATATACATATATAAATACATTAATCTGTAGATGTAGCTACCATGCTACTAAACATAACTCATGAGCCATAAAGAAACCAAATGATTACATTGTCACAAAGCCATACCATTCAGTAAAAAAAAACATAAGAGAGACCCAGCTAAGACAGAAAGATCGACTTGTTTAATATCTTAAAGCTCCTGTTGTGGAGGACCATGGGATATATGCAAATGACCTCTTAAGGACATATCATTGTTTTAGCTACATGGCTTCTGAATGCCCATAAATTTTTACTTATAAATCTTTATGGAACTCTCAGGTCAGTAAAGCCAAACCCCATTAGATGTAAACATGCATGTTTTTTACCTCATCAGTACAGCATAAGTTGATTTTTTTTGGCTATACCTCAGAAACACAGAGCTGAAAATCAAGCTTGGGGTTCATAAGCATAAGGGTGCTTGTAAAATATCTCAAATAGTATCCAAACCAAAAGGTAAAAAGGTCATGCAGACAACCCATTCACTGAAAACTAGAACAAAGGTCCAGACCAACATGTCATATGTGGACCGATTAAAAGCCCTATTACTGTATTTGGTTTCTTACCAATTGCTGATGGGTGATCTGTGCCTGACCTACAAAGAAGTCTCTGACTCACCCCTAATTGAAATGTTACACATTTGCAAAACTAACTGCATGAGGATTACCCACTCCAAAGATCAAAACCTGATCTCTGGCATGAATAGATCATGCTGGAGAGACAGATGTGTCCCAGAAATTTCCCTTCCTCTCAAATAGACTTCCTATTCACATGAAACAAAGCCTTCCCTGATCATCTTCAAATGCAGTCTGGACCGATAGATGGGAAATTGCAAATTCACTCTAGGGGTGGCACCCATGTCCCTTATGGACAGAGGCAATCTGTAAAAATAGTCAAAACTTCACTTACTGACCCTTGTTATCTTTCCCCTAGGAATAGAAAACTGTGTAAAATCTGAGAGAGACCCATTAGATATATGCACATGACCCCTTAAGAACATAACCCTATTCCCTCCACAGGTCTTCTGAATTCTCATGAATTTTTATACCTTTATGGATACATTCAAGTTAATAAAGAAAAGCTCCAGTAGCTGTGGATGTCCATATTTCAGCTTTTTGTTTTTCTTCATCACTGCAGCAGTAATTTATGGGTCTATATTAAAATTGCAAAAGCTTACTTTCGCAAATCCACATTAATCGACACATAAATGTCAAAATCCAAAAACAGCGAAGGACGAAAAATGCGAAAATCACAACGTCGAACATATTCCCGGAAGCAACAGCACCATACAGGTAACCCCAATGGAGCAAACCTAAAGCAAAACACTTTTTAAAATGTTTTTGCAGGGGGAAAACCCTCCTGCACCCCCACTCCCCCCTACTTACATATACCAACTCCGAGACTGCACTACAATGGGGAAAAGGATTTATTTTCTCATCCCCATGATCACCCTACTGGCCATTCCAGATTCGCTTTTTTGACTCTTTGCTGTTTTAGGACTTCGACATTTATGTGTCAATGAATGTGGATTCGCGAAAGTAAGCTTTTGTGATTCTAACATAGACCCCTAATTTATTATTTACAATACTTTAGAAACACAGAGCTTAAAATCAAGCCTGATATCCATAAACATTATGGTGCTTGCAAACTATTCTATCTAGCATCCATGCTATGAATAGTGCATGTTACACAACATGCAAAATATGAAAGCTGTTTTTTATAAGATGGGGTATGCATTGGTAATAGTATCATAATTATGTCTCGTAACATTCAATTTACATTGCAGATTTCTTGAAGGCCAATAGCACTTTACTTACATATTTTATTAACAGAGAGCTTAAAATCAAGACTTATTTTCATAACCATCAGGGTGCTTGTAAATATCCTAACATCTACACCAAAGGGTAAAAAGTCACAAAGACAAACAGTTGAGAAAAACTACAAGAAAGACCAGTCTAGCTAGATAACATTTTCAGTATATAATATCTTAAACCTCCTGTAGTGGTAGCCAATGGGATATATGCTAATTATAACTTAAGGACACAACATTGTTTCAGCTACATGACTTCTGAATGCCTATGACATTTTACTTTTTAATTTTTAAGTCTTTATTGGTGCATTCAGGTCGATAAAACCAAAGCCTACTATTTGTAGATATTCATATTTTTACTTTTTTCTCTTTTTTTTTTTTTTAACTCATCAGTGCAGGATAAGTAGATTGTTTGGCTATACTTTAGACACATAGAGCTTAAAATCAAGTTTGATGACCTTAAACATTAAGGTGCCTGCAAAATATTCCAAATAACATCCAAACCAAAGGGTAAACATTTCACACTTTGAAACCATTTAGTAAAAACTGCAAGAAAGACCCAGCCAAACTTGAATCTTCACTGCATAGTTTGGCCCTGAGCAGCAGGAGGCATTAATCACTTTGCTTCATGAAGTATTTCAAGTAAGGAAATAACTTGTTTCCTGACAGATTTTGTCACAAGTTCCTTATTAAGAGCATACTTCAAATGATTTACAATATTCCATAAACAGAGCATGTTACATAAAATGCAAAATATGAAAGTAGTTCATTATTAGATGGGCTATGCACTGGTGATATTATCACAATTATGTCTAGTAAGATTTAATTTATATTGCAGATTTATTGAAGGCAAATTGTATTTTACTTGCAAAATTAATTGGTATTAAGGTGAAGCAAAGGACTATGGTTTGTGACCCTGTAAGACAGACCTGATATATCAGTGAGTGAAATGTTTGCCCGTTAAAGAGTTTTCTGGTGATATATGACAAGAACTGGTAGCCCACTGCTCTTTGGTGATATTGCACAATCAGTTATAATTATGCATATCATATTTACCCAGATATTTCAAAACAACAATTTTAAGCTAATGACCTGTGCATCTTTGATGGCAGTTATGAGTGACAAAATTCTGTGCCCTAATGCTGTGTATAAGATGACATTTGTTTGCCTACAGGCAACAAAGTTTTTTAAATATTAATTCTGATTTGAAAAGATGCTATGACTATGTTAATTCTGCCATTTGGATCCATGTATCAATCATCATTGTATGTCACACTGTCTTTAAGTTCATTTCGCTGCCATATACATGCTGCTAGTATGTAATTGGCAGGTGTTTTGATACATGGCAATTTTGGGGCCTTCAGTCTCACTGCATATGCCTGTGCACCATATTGCATTTAAATCTGGTTTGCATGCTGATACATGTGTGTGCTGGACTGGCTATGGGTAAACATTAATTTGGATAGCACTAATTTAGTGATACTGTAGAAATAGTTTGCTGATGGTTGGCTTACTTGACAGTTTGTATCATATTCAACTTATATAGTGCTATGAGCAGTGTTTATTGGCACTCTGACAGTATATTAAACTGTAAACAATGCAAAAGGAACCAGATGTCACCAAAAGAGCATAAACCTAGAAGTGAAATAACAGCATGGTTTGAGAGTAACCAGGAACAGAAGAACTTCACAGAAAGTATTAAAAAATAATGAAATTATTTATTTGGGAAAGAAGGTCATCCTCAGCCTCCTCTTCAATGTCATACTCTTGGCATGTTTCAAGGTTCCCCAACATTATATTATATAAAATAAGGTAGACAATAAACATATGCTGGGCTTTCCTAGGCAATTTCTAGTTTATCTACCAGTACTAAACAGACAATGGAATGACATCTTCAGTGATGTTTCGCCCACAAGGTGGACCCAGTTGGAGGTCTCCTGTATGAATGTCTATGACTCTGTATGGGTATTAGTAGACATGGCTCCAGTGGATCCAAAACTAAAATGGGTATCCAGGTAAAAGTCAAGCCAAAACACAAGAAAAATGTATAAGAATCCCAAAATGTACCTGATACACCACAGCTGAAATAATAAAACAACAACTTTAATAAAAATACTAACATGTATATGGTGAGAACTTTCGAGGTACAACACACCACTTCTTCAGACCAGTGGCTCCAGTGGATATCCAGTATCACCTAACAGTCATCTATAGGGTATGTGCCTAGCCTCAAGCAGTAGATAACAATGACACATCATGATTGCCCACCGGGTCTAGCACATTAGTGATCCTGCTTCTGTGATTACATAATGTCCGGAAGGATATTAATATCAGGTATGCCTCTAGAGGTAAGTAAGGTGTATCATTTGCTGCTATGTACAGATAGCTATATGTGTGACATCCATTGCATCATGTACGATTGGTAGGTGGTAAACTGTGTGTAAACATCACATTATGGAGGCTATTTCCTCCTATATGGCAGGAACCTTCATATACTGTTCCATATAGTGGCCCATGTAGCTTATTAAGTACAGCAGGATGCAGATGTTTAATGCCTATGATATCCCTTTTGTGTAACCTACGGGTATCTGGAAGGTGCCTGTTGCCAGTATAGTCATAGCAGTTATAACGTTGGTTTCCAGAGACACTGCCCTGCTTGTTCTGCTTGCAACTTCCATAGATTTATTATTTTTTATTTATTTATTTTATTTGACATTTGTTAACCAGGTTAGTCCAGTTGAGACAGAATCCCATTTTCAGTGGAGACCCAAGGAGAAAAGCTCCACGGTAATTACGTAAATAAATTCACAGTACGATAGAAACATATAATCTAAGTTATACACGGTGATACAAAACAAAACAAGTATAATTTAGCATAAACGATACACTTTCCAGCTATTACAACTGAAAGAAAGTATCATCTTTGACAGTGTACAATATATATTTACAAATGAGTTGCATCTTGACTGTATTAAAAAAAAAGCAGGAACAGAGGAGGCCAGGGTTGAAGACCACTAAGAGATACAGTAATAGTTAAAAATGGAATACAAAACAAGAATTACATTGTTTGTAGGTGCAGTGGAAGCTTGGATGTGACATTACTTAGTATAGTAAAGCTGCTTTTCATGGGAGATTGAAGGGAAGAGTAAACTGAGAAGATGTTTGAGTGGGGAGGGAAAGATAAGTTGAGAGTTGTGAGATAAGGTCAGGAAGGATGGAAGGATTTAGGTAGGTTCCTGACATGGACAGATCCATGAGCTAAGGAGGAAGACTTTTAGTTGTTTTTTAAATAGATTAGTGTTTGAGGTGTTTCTAATGTGAGTAGGAAGTTTATTCCAGGCTAAAGACACATTGTGGTTGTACACAAATCTACCTATATTTCTGTTGGGTTTACATATGTCAAGGAGTTGTTGGTCAGAGCTTCTGAGAGATCTGGTGGTAGTGTAGAAGGAAACTAGTGTTGAGAGGGAGGGGCAAGCAGTAGGTTTGTATAGGATGGAGTGAGTGATTTGTAATTGTGCTATAAGAAGTCGGTGGGGGAATTCAGGCCATTGCAGTTGTTTCAGTGCAATGCGATGGTGAAATCTACAAGGTTGGTTAGTTGTAAATTTGGTGATTTTGTTGCAGGTTTGTTCTAGTTGAGATATTAAGGTGGATTGTAAACATGTGAGAATGGGAGCAGCATAGAGTAGGCCTGGTAAAAGGAAAGCTCTAGCTAGGAATAGTTTAGCTTCTGGAGTAAGGAATGTTTTGTTACTATACAATAATCCTAATCTTTGGTGGGTCATCTTAATACACTGATGAACATGATGGTTAATTTTAAGCTGGTCATCTATTATGCTGCCAAGCAGTTTTGTATGTGAGTCTGCTTTGATGATGGTATTATCTAGTGAGGAGATGGAGAAGGAAGATTTCTGATCTTAGACTGACTTAGGTAGGAAGAGGAAGAGTTTAGCTTTCTTGGGGGTTAGGATAAAATGGTTTTCATTGAGCCGTGTTTCAATGGAGCTGAAAGTGTTTTGTGTAAGAAAAAGGTACTGAGACAAGTTATTAGAGTATGTGATGAGAAATGAGTCATCTGCATACTGGATAAGAGTACAGTGGTTGCAGGAGGAGTGAAGATTGTTGGTAAATATAGGGAGCCTAGGATACAACCCTGGGGGACCCCTGTTTTTGCAGGTAAGAAAGGGGAGTAAGAAGTGAGCCATCAGACAGATTGTAATCTGTTAGAAAGGTGGGTGGAGAACCACTGCATAGTGGCAGGAGAGAGGTTATGTTCAAATAGTTTTGTTAGAAGTTTAGGGTGAGACATAGTATCAAATACTTTGGATAGATTAAGAAAGAGTCAGTCCATAAGTTGGTTATTGTCTCTGGCCTCAGCAACTGTATGAGTAAAGCTCTGTTTTCCTGGCTGAACTATATCATTTTTAAAACCATCCTTACAGCTGTAAACAAGATACTGTCTCACTTATGAACGTCTGCCCTCCTCTACTAAAGCCCTGCTTACCTACAGCTTTATCTTTCCTTAAGAGTGCATATTACCCATCTCTTCTGCTTTTTTTTATCAGTGTTCACATACTGACTTGTTGCCTTTTTTTACTTTATTTATCTTAATTTAAATTCATAGCTATCCCCCCTTCAGCATTGTCTTGCACATCTTTCTAGCCACTCCTTGGATTTTATCACTTTGTTCATACACATACTTTTCACTCTTTGGTTTAGATAGCAACAGTCACTTGGGCATACCTCATAGCCTCTCTCTTCCCTTTTGTCTCCTTGGAACTGTACCTTCCCACTTTAAATCTGTGTAGCCTCCCTTCCCAAGTGTAGACCTCCTATTGTCATGTGAGATACATAATATCTCAGTGATATTATTTCCCATCTCTATGCCATGTTGTTTCTTTTCATTAGGGCCAGCCTCTATTCTCTGACACATTTTTTTTTTGTTTAGCCTAGGCATGAGTGCGTGCATGTGTGTGCCTTCTGTGGAAGGATGGGCACCGGGCTGGCAACTCAACACTGTAAATCTCCACTGCCAGTCATGAGCAGACAGTTGATCCACTGTGGTGACCCCTAACCGGGAAAAGTCAAAAGAAGAAGAATTTTGTATGCAGTCTTTAAAAGTCTGCATCAGTTTTGATGACATATATATTCACAATGGCTTGAGAATGACACTGAGACTCTGAGACACTGAGAGATTGCAAATGATTCTGCTTTCCCATATCAATCCTTACTTTTATTTAAGTATGTACATTTGCAAGAAATTATAATTAAAATAAATATTAGAGAGGAGAAGAGGCATTTCACAATACACTTCATTAGAGCCAGGGAATGCCATGTATGAGGATTCAGATGCAACTATTAGGTTGCTAATTTAGTGGGGGCACTGCTAAAGTTAAGTTTTTTGTGTTTTTTGCTAGTCATTGCAAATTTCATTACAAATACAATTGTTTGCCATCATTTGATGCTTTCAGTAATAGCTTCCCTAAACTGTACCAGAAGTGCCTAAACACTTTCCAACTATTGTCTCCCCTATTTGTTTTTTTACTTCCTTCTAGCTCCATTGTCTATGTCTTCAAATTGTTGAGCTACTTTATTTGGACTCTGTCTTCTGTATCCACTGACCAGACTAACTTAGTACAAAATTTTTTTGTTTGAAAAAAACATGAATGGAGTCAAACCTTACAACATTTAACATCTCTATTCCTGCATCATGCATATACCTTTCAACAGTCTGTGATTTTGCTGACTGTCTTTGATTTTGCTTTGTATGTTTACTGTTTCCCTCATAAAATTGTTGATATGCAAGTAATTAAATCAGGACTATAGTCAGTCAATAATTAGGGGTTCATACTTCTTATTGTTCAGAAAATGCATGCTGATGCATAGTCTTTTATTCTATTAACTTTCTAATTGAATTTGAGTAATAGTTAAAATTGTTTTTGATTTTGGTTATTTGTACCCCATTATTTTTGCCTTTATGCAGAATCATTGGAGCAAAGAAGTTGAAAGGTATGGTTACAGTTTATTACAAGTAAGCTAGGTATAGTACAGAAAAGAAAGTAGAACAACTAAAAACATAAAAAGAATAAAGTGCAACTGAAAGGCTTCTATAATACATGATTTTTATGCATCAATAGTTTAATATCAGTTTTCCAGATGGAAGAAAGAGAAATGAAATGGCAGATAAAGCTACATGCCACACAAGCCCATGGTTTAAATGAGAACATCTCTTGGATGCCTTTTCTATATAATAGGGCTATTGTATAAACAAGAAGGTTCGATAGCAATTTTGTTTTGTATATAGTTAAAAAAAATTTTGATCATAAGATGTTTTATATATTTATAATATGTACATGTTTTAACAATGACAGCATGAATTTTAGCATGGTTCCTTTAAATTTTAAATGGTCATGCAATAGTTAGTTAATCATGTTATATAAGTGTGCAGATGGTGTTTTGGATTGATTCTTAAAACATCCCAGTGTGCAGGGCCGAAAGCACTTAATCAGCTTTTTTCTTGGAATAAACCTGAGTTTTTACAAAAAAGCTTTAAGACTTTGTATCCATCTGACTGCAGTATATCTTTTTTATTGTTTTAATATCATTTTTGTTAGTACCTTCCTAATTGTAGACTTTTCTCCATTTCTACCTATATTTCATATTCTCTCTTGCTGGAGTGCAGCAAAACATAAATCTAGCCCCCACTTAACCTCAGTCTTCTTCACTTCCTGAAGATCTGGAGCATCAGAAAAAGCCTAAAATTTTCTTGTATAATATGAGTATCCTAAAGTAACACCTCCACCTTGCACTGCTTCTCTCCTTCTTCCAACTTCCACCTATCTCCTGGGACAATCTTCTCTATAATATCATACGCTTTCTTCGTTCAGACTGCTCACTCATTTCACCTCTCTATCGGCTACAACTGCTTTACAGTTTTCTAGCTGTCCTGTGCCAGGTTGTTTCTTTCATTTGAAACTTCACCTCATCCAAACAGTTCTGCCTGTCACTGTACTAATTCATTGTTTGAGGACCACCTGCTTGTTTCTCATATTTATTGGTTTATCATTCTGGTCTAAGTACATGCAAATCTCACAGTTTCTCTGTTACAAAAGTACTCATGTATGTTAATAGAGATTGCCAGCAATCTTTGGAGAATACATTATCCACATCAAGCACCACATTAGATCTTAAAACTGTTTTCACTTCCTGGAAAATCAGTTACTTTAGTTATAAATCAGAACTGGTGTCCTTTATAATTTGCATTCCATTTGTTCCACTGTGAGCCCCCTTTCATTTCATTCACCTGCATAATCATACTCCCCAATTCCTCAAGCAGTCCCAATCTTATTACAGTTTTCCTTCAAAGAAAACCTCCACCATAGCATTGTTTTTCACACTTTCAGGAGTGTTCACAACATTAAAATAACCCTTTTTTGACTGTTTAGTATCAAAAACCTTCTATGTTATAGGAGATATTTCTCTACCTAAATGTGCTATTATTTGAATATGGTCTTTAGGCTTATATACTCATATTTCAGTGTTATTGTTTCTTCCTTTAAACATTTAATTTCTGTGAAATGATAGCATAACTATTACTATAGACTCTTGGTTTCCTTCATGACAATTTGGATAAAATTTCCTTCAGGAAGTATCTGTCCCACCCTGTCTTCATGCCTTTCATGTTTAGCTATATTCACACAGATGTTATTTATAGTCTTCTATTTTTCTTCCAAAAGTCAATTTTAACTGAGTCTTTGCTATCTCTTTTTGGAGATAACTGTCTTCTACTTCAAGGATACCTCCCAAAAAACGGTTCAGTTATTTTAGTAAGTCTGACCCTGGTGTGACCCACTAAGGTTTTAGGTTTAATAAAAGATTACACCAATTCATTTCTAGCATGTTTCATTCAATGTGGAATAAAACTAATATTGCTTGACAGCTTTATTCCATTTGTAGCTGCTTGTGAAGATGCTGGATTTAATAGAGAAGCAGTTTATTTCAGTGAAATCATGAAAAAAGATGAAGTGATTTGAATGTGAAAGGCCCAGATTAGAACATGGGAGATGGTTACTGTCCATTAAGCATTTAATACACAACAGGCAAAGGTAAGTAGCTGAGAAGTGATACTGAAACTGTACACATAATCGTATGTATTATCCTTAATGCATTACCACTTGGTAGACCAAAAAATGTTTACACCTTCTGCATTTGACACACAAAAATATTTTCACCTTCTGCTTTATGTTGCATATTATTATTGTACTCACCTTCCTCCTCAGAATGAACATGGAAGTTAATTTTAGTTTTTATTTCGTTCCTGATAAATACAGTTTCAGATAGACTGACAGGTGGGAAAAAAGACAAACAGACTTTACAATTTTAATTTCTTGACCATGCCTTCACTGGAAGAGTACATTAAAACTTCTTTATATTTAGTTTGCAACACCAAAAATGGCTATATTATAGCGCTCTGTATTTTAGCAGTGTGTTATACAATCAGTAATCTTTTTTAGTTAAGACTGAAAATGTTCAAGTACTAACGCTGGCTTGTTGGGGAAGATCAGCCTGATGAAATGTGTGAAGCAGGCTTCTTATCCCTCAAATAATTACTGGAATAAGCAGAAATACATTAAATGTTTATGTGGATTAAATATGAAAGTTTCAAATACAGTGCTTAAGTGTTTTCTTGGAAGCATAATTTGAAGAGTTTATGCAACATCACTTCCTAGGCTGTACTTACTGTTTTATTTTAGAGCAGCTAAAGCACTTAGAGGTGTTCACAGTTAGCATATATTAATATTGAGAAAATGTTTGTACATGGTTAGAATATGAAAGAAGAGTGTCGTCTTCTCTTTCTGAGACAATTGCCTGCTTGATTGCTTTGCAGATTATATATTCCAGAGGGCCATTGTTCTTCCTAATCAACAGATAAAAGAAGAACCTACACATGATGATTCATTACTCACTAAATTTCTTTCAATGAATGTTAATATTTTACATGCCGGGAAATAATACTTCAACAAGCTACCCTGCAGGGAAACTGCAATCATCTTTACTAACAGTTTCTGTTGACAATTTTCAAGAACTTCAGCTGGCATTTAGCTGGCCACCTGTGGAATTTCTGTTATAACTTAAATATAGCAGTGATCATAAAGTAATGTATGCAGCCAGTAGTAAACTGATTTCTGTAAAGTTAAAGTCAACATCAATACATTGGTGCCTAGCCAGCGAGACATTTCCCTGTGGTACATTTGACTGGGGACACATGGCTGAAGTGACATTCAGCTGCAGTGAAATATGGCTGTTGGCAAATTCCCTGTGGACAAAGAGAAGCACACCCTGCCATGCTCATAGCTTTAATAACCAAATGAATGGTGGCAGAAGAAGTAATGAGTGTTGTGCTCAGTGTACAGTACATACTTATGTAACTACAACATGTAGAAGTGTGCTACAGCATGAAGGAAATCCTGCAGGATACTGTAGTCACATTTATGCTCAAGTATGTGTTTTAGGTAATGTTCCCTAGACACTGTGAAGTGGGTAGTGGTCCACACACTCCAATTATAAAAGCACTGCCCATTGTGCACTGCATTTTTACTGCCACTGACATGCCCTCTGGCCAGCCTGCTGCTGATGCCTGCCATATTGCCTACTGTCTCATGTTCCCATGGGGACTATGGACATTGCTTTCCCCCTGTGCATTTGGTTACTGAAACTGTGGGCATGGCAGCGTATGCTTTTGTTTGCCTACAGGGAATTTGCAAACAGCCATATTTCTCTGCAGCTGAATGTTACTTCAGGCATGTGTCCCCAGTCAAATGTACCACAGGGAAATGTCTCACTGCCTAGGCGCCTGAACCCAAGTTTTCTATTATTCTTCCCCGGAGTAAGGTAATGCTAATTCACTAGCTATTGCTTTAGCATTGACATTTCTCAGGGGTATCTATGAGTCTACCCTGGAGCAAAGTAAGGCTGATTCCCTGGCTAATGATTTAACATTGATTTTTCATGGAGGTATTCAATGATTCTTCCTTGGAGTAAAATAACATAAATTCACTGGCTATTGATTTAGCATTGACTTTTCACAGATGTATTCTATGATTCTACCCTGTAGTAAAGTAACACTAATTCACTGGCTATTGATTTAGCATTGAATTTTCATGAGGGTATTGCTGCAGGAAATATACTGGCAAGGTCAATAATTAGTAGAGTGTATTGTCAGTAGTTTCAGGGCCTATTAAGCAAAGCAGAACATGTGTTGGTGTTGATAATGGGTTACCTGAATTCTCATATTGGGGCAGATAGAACAGAATGTGAGGACTTTCAGAGTCTACATGGATGTGGCAACAGGGATAATGAAGGGGATGTTATTTTAGACACCCCTCTGCTAAATGGCTTGGTCGTAGCCAACATGTGGTTTAGCAATATAGACAGTCGCAATGTCACATACAAGAGAGATCAACATGCAACCAGGTAACAGGTATACTTCCTTCAAAGAAAAAGGCATTGTGGTATAGTCAGAGACTGCAATGTCACCCCCCCCCCCAGTAAAGCAGTCAGCCCACAATATAAACCACTGATGGCCACAAGCAGCTGCAAGAAATGACCAGAGAAGGTTCTAAGGTCAATAAAGACTAGTCTGGATACCTGAAAGTTTGTGGGAACAGCAGCTTAAGAGTTCAAAGAAATGCTCAGGGCTCTTGCTCCTCAGGAAGAGGAGGAAACAGGTGGAGATAAAGAAAAATGACAGCACCTCAAAACAACATTTGTGAATACTACAGAACAGGTATACAGCCAAACCAGGTATGGAAATAATTTTAAATAAAGCTATACACACCTATATCTATAGTTATAGCTGTACAACTATAAATATATCTATATCTATATATCTATATCTATCCATATATATAGATAGATATGTATATATATATATATATATATATATATATATATATATATATATATACAGAGGGAGAGAGAGAGAGAGAGAGAAAGAGAGATTTGTGTCTTTATGTATATGTAATTACTGGTCTAGTTTAGATGATCAAATGCCCAAATCAGTGAACCTTCTATCATTGAAAGGCATTATCAAATGCCAAAATATTGAAAGAGGGTAGTGAATGAGAATTCTGTCATTTGAGATCATGATATAGTGGAGAATGGGGAATTAATTATTTCCTTACAGTAGTGCAGTTTTAGATTGGGAATATATTAGCATCAGGTGGTTTGGAGGTGCAGGCTTGCCCCCCCCCCACATGCACACGCACACACACACACACACACACACACACACACACACACACACACACACACACACACACACACACACACACACACGGTTCAGTATCCTCTCTATTCTTCCTTTCCCTAATTTTTTGCTTTCTAATTTTATCACTTTGGATTGCAAAGATGTCTAATGATGCAATACAAGTGTGTCTTTTCCTAATGTTCAGTTATTAATAATTACTATATTCTTTCTACTTATATTATTGTTCTTTGTTGTTGCTTATCATACTTCCTAGGTTGTTATACACAGAACAGAGCAATACAGCACCTAAACAGTCAGAAGGTTTGGTTTCATGATGTTAATAACACTCTTCTCTTTTTCTCTCTGGATGCATATATTATCTATTATATAGAATCACTGTTTAACCAGTTTAACCATAAGCTGCAATCAGGCTTTGTGCCCAAATATTTAGGACTGCAGTGGTTATCCTGCTGTACAAGGGAAGTACTTCCACAGATTGAGGGAACTACAGACCCATAAGTCTGATTAGTCTCACATGCAAGACCATGGAAAGAATTATCATGGATCTGATAAACAATGACTTAGTAAACCTACAGACCCTGTACACTACCTAATTTGATTTTGCAGAGGCAGATGATGCTTATTTAATCTGGTCTACTTCTTTCAGAAGATCAGTAAATCTATGGATGGGAGCAAAACTGCCTGCCTTGATCTGGTCAAAGTCTCTCACACAATACTTTACTCAGGCATTGTAGATAAAAAATTATGCATAAAGCCTTACATCACCCAATGGATAGATAGCTGGATCACTGATAGGACACAATAAGTAGTTGGGAGATGGGATTCCACACCTGCAAAGAGGCCAGTCACTAGCAGACCCCACTGAGATTGCTGGTTGAGGCCTCTCCTTTTTGGCATCTACTTCTCTGAAATCAAGGCAAATGTTAAGGGCCCCTGGCTGATCAGGTTTGCAGATGGGTGCAGATTAGGAGTAGTCAATGAATCCCCTAAAGACAAAGAAACACTGCAAGACATCTTAACTTAGACAAACACCTGGTGCCAGAGGGATGGAGTAAAACTCAATGCAAAAAAATGTGCAATGGTACCCTTTGGAAAGATGACTACCTCTGGATAGATAGTACACCCCTAAAATTAGAAACAGTGGTCAGGGATCTGGTTCACAAGAAACCAACCTTTAACCACCAGGTTTCTACTATGGTGAAAAAAATCATTTCTATGTTGATCAACTTATAAGCAAGGGCTATGTATCCAGGTCCAAGGAGGTCACTATTCTGCTGTACTTGGCTCTCATCAGACCGGTCAGTGAGTACAACAAACCCCTCAGCATGGACTTGACCAGGTTTGCACAACAGCTTGAGAGACCACAGGGGATACCCACAAAACATACCGTGAGTAAACAACAAATCCTATGTGGCTGTCTCAAAGCC